>NC_065921.1:88344334-88648359 GCF_024586455.1 Bactrocera neohumeralis | reverse complement strand
TTTTGTATGAAAACCAACCGCAATGCTCCGATCCTTTTATTCTGGAAGCTGCTGCAAAGCGGGCAAGCTCGCCACTCAGTTCATTCCCGACTACACTTTGTGATCTGGCACCCAGATGAGGAGCATTCAGTTGCGAACTGATAGGCTGTAGAGCTGTTTTATACATTCCAGCACCAAAAGCGATGTAATCTCATATGGTAATACCACTTTAAGTGGCGCTTGACTATCGCTTCTGCTCAGGAAATGCTCGAAAAACGTCTCATAGGTTTCGAAAGCCTGGTACGCGATATCAAACCAAGGCTGGTCCACAGATTTTGAAGCCAAATTAAATAAGTGACGGTTACCCTGCCATAAACAACTGATAGTACACTGGCTCCCAAATTTAATGCAAGTATAAACAAATGCACGTGCCAGGCATAAATGTCAAAATAAATTTTGTTTTCAATTAAAACACGCACTAGGAAAATGCCTGCAGTTAAAACAAAAAAGATAAAAGTCCATCCGAAATCTAATAAAATAAAAACTATTGAAGATGCGCTGGAGAATAAAGCTTGGGAGAAAGTGAAAATCAAAGGCAATATAATCTCTGATGACGGTGGCGGCTTTGAAGGTCTCATTGGCCTAGAGGTATTGGAAGAATATGACCCTAAATTAGTAGAAACTGCTAAGGTAAATAAAATATTATAGAGAATGTATTTATGTGCATCAATCATCACCTTATATGTATATTGAAGGGAAAACGCTCAAGGAAAGAAAAGAGAAAGGAAAGCAAGTTGGAAGCTAAAAAACGTAAGTTGGAGAAGCAATCAAATTCGGAAACTGATACAGAAGATGATGATGATACAGAATCGACTACGCCGAAAAACAGAAAGGAACGTCTGGCAGAGCGGAAATTAAACTCAATTGAAAAACGTAAAGCAAAACGTGAAAAACGTAAACAGAAGAGGAATGAAAATAAACAAGACGCTGATGTTCAGGTCGACCAAAGTAATGAAGAGGAATATCCTCCAGATCGCTTTGCTTTGCTGAGACCACCAGTTGAAGATAGTGATGTAAATATTGAAACCAGTGATGATTGAAACTGAGGCTCCACAGTTGCTGAATGCGTCAGCGATAAGCGTTGATGACCTTGAGGTAAGAATAACTTATTTTGAGAATAACTTATTTATGATACAAACATGCATTTCAATTTAAATGCAGGGCTGGAATGGATTAGGTGTGCCACAAGTCATTCTTCAAGCTATTGCTGAAAAAGGCTTCAAATCGCCGACGGAAATACAGGCTATGACACTGCCTGCTGCCATTTTGGGCAAAAAAGACATACTTGGGGCGGCGGAAACTGGCAGTGGTAAAACTTTAGCATTCGGTATACCGTTATTAGCCGGTATCATGGAACTGAAATCGAAAAACCTACGTAGTGGGATACGTAAAGCGCCTAAAATAAAGGGACAAACTCAGGATGTGAAATCCAAAGCAATTGAAGAAGATAGGGAGCTAACTCCACCACCAGAAGAACTTGATTTTTATCCGTCTTTACCTACAGAGGACGAAGCAAGTGATTCGGAGGACGATCAGGAGCACAACGGACCACTGTATGCGGTGGTGCTCACACCAACTCGTGAGTTAGCAGTACAAGTACGAGATCACTTAGTAGCAGCCGCGAAGTACACTGGCAAGAAAATTCAATTATATTGATTAACTTATAGTAATAAACGCATTGAACCTTAGGTATAAAAGTTGCGGCGATTTTTGGTGGATTAGCTGTCGCTAAACAGGAACGTTTACTGAAACGTTGCCCTGAAATTGTTGTTGCGACTCCCGGACGCTTATGGGAGCTCTATCAACAAGAAAATCCACATTTAAGCAAAATTGAAGACATAAGTTTCTTGGTAATCGACGAAACTGATCGCATGGTAGAAAAAGGCCACTTCGAAGAACTTCGGAGCCTTTTGAAAGTGCTGAACGCAAATGAAGAGAAGAAGCAAACGAGGCAGAATTTCATATTTTCGGCTACTTTAACACTGGTGCATGACTTGCCCGACCATATGCAACGTAAATTGCTTGACTAAATTTATTTAACATATGTACATATTTTGATGATATTTAATTTGCAGGGCGAAATGTGGGAAAACGGCCCAAGTTTATAAAACAAACACCCGGCATGAAAATTCAAGGTCTTATAGAAGAGTTGGGAATTTCACAGCCCAAAATTGTGGACATCACCAGCAGTCAACGTAAGTTTAAGCAAACCACCAACAATGTGGAAAGTTGGAAAAGTGGTCCCACTACTGAAACCTATGTATGAGACCCACCAACATATTGAGTCTTATAACAACTTACCACCCAAATGAGACTAGATAACCACTACAACAACAACAGCTTCCATGTAATTATTAAACCATTTCATTGCAGAAACGGCACATAACCTCACCGAATGTCGTCTCATATGTTCAATCGATCAAAAGGACTATTATCTATACTATTTCGTACAGCGTCATCCAGGTCGCACTATTGTGTTCTGTAACTCAATTGACTGTGTGAAACGCTTGACAACACTCTTTGGTTTGTTGGAATGTGCACCTTTGCCGTTGCACGCAAATATGGTACAAAAACAACGTCTTAAGAACCTGGAGCGATTCCGCGACAATCCGAATGGATTCTTAATCGCCACCGATGTTGCGGCGCGCGGGTTAGACATACCAAATGTGGAACATGTGATACACTACCAAGTGCCACGCACCAGCGAAAACTATGTTCACCGTTCAGGGCGAACTGCTCGAGCAAATAAAAATGGCATAACCGTAATGCTTATGGAGCCCGGCGAAGTGAAGAACTATGTAAAGCTTTATAAAACCCTGGACAGATGTGAGTGCATAGTCGATTTTTTCTTTTTTTTCGAATGTATATGCATATTAAAATTCAATACAAACAGCGGAAGATTTACCATTGTTTCCCGTTTCCGAGAAGTATCTACGTGCGGTAAAGGAGCGTGTGAACTTGGCCAGGGAGGTTGATAAGCTTGAACTTAAGCAACGTCGCACACAAAGTGAAATTGGTTGGATGAAGAAGCATGCGGAGGAGATGGATATGATAATAGATGGATTTAATGACGAGTCGTAAGTAAAAATAGTGCAAATAATTAATGGTATGATATTTAAATTTTCTACATTTTAGTGGCAGTGACCAAGACGAAGACGCTTTCGTGATCGAACGACGACGCGATCGGATGCATTTGGAAAATATACGTGGTCAGCTCAGGTCTTTGTTGTCAAAACCAATGTTTCCAAGCGGGTTCAGTTTTAAGTAAATTATTATTATTACTTTTTTAAATATATTTCTTAATTTAATCAACTTATTTAAATTCGTAGATATCCAACTAGTACCGGACAATTGCAAATGCCGGCCATTGGCAACACCGTTACAGATACTGATAAAGGGAGCGCTGTAAACGTAATGAAGGCGGCAATAGAGGACTTAAAGGAAGCAAAGAAAAATCGGAATAAAAAACGAAAACTAGCATAAAAATACACAATTATTGAATAAATGATGTTTTAAAAATAATTATTAAATAATGTAAACTAAATATAAGTCAGTGTTTTGATACGAAATAGCGCACACCATTCTCCGTAAGAGAGCGTGCATGTTTGGCCAATAAGGTCGACACAGAGAGGGTAGGTGTACTAAAGCATCTACAAGAATAAGATTTATATAATGGGTGTTTGGTGTACTGAATTGTAACGGTAATGTTTACTCACTCAATATAAGGCTCCATTTCATCTTTCGTCCAACGCGCTTTGTTTTTGAACAAAATTCGCATTCTTTCGTGAATATTTGTTGGCAGCAGCTCTTCGACGAGCGATCGAATACAAGGAGTAACACCCTCCCTATCAATAATGCCCAGGCCACGTAAAAATTTTTCCTAAATTCAAAATAAAAAAAAAAAAAAAAATTAAAATATGAAAATGCAACTATTTTTTCTACTTACATCACAACGCATGCCCTCTGGTAATGCTTCTTGCCAAGTGCTCATAAATTCGTCTTTACGAAACTTTAACTCCGGTTGCAATATATTCTGTGCAATGATACGTGAAACAAGGCTCTCTTTATAGGTATATTTTCCTTCTTTGCCCTCAGTCGGCGCTGTGTAAATGCGGAAAAGTCCTTTTACAATTTCAGTTGGCGCGATTCCTTCCAAAGCCGACAAAGTCTCTTCATATTGCACTTCATCTAAAGGCCACGAATTTTCACTCAACAATCCCAACATAAAATTCACTATGCGCATTTCATATTCACATTCGAGTACGCGCATGCGTCCTTCGAATTCCATAGCACGAAATTGTATTAAGCCTTCATCGAATTGCTTACGACTACATTGTACTGTATCCAACAGTTGATCATATGTGAATAGCAATTTGCGATCAATATACTCCTCGTTTTCCGGTCCAGAATAACGTGTTAACTGTAACAGTTCGTATATCTTTCGGTAACGAGGTCTTATTTCGCGACATTCAAAGTATTCGTGAAATATTTTAAGCACTTTACGCTGCTCCAGTGCTCGATCAACCGAAATATCGTCATCATCATCGTTCAAACTTGTCTCAAGTGAAGAAGTCCCGGCGCGAGGACTCTTCAACGGTGATGTGCTAGTAGCAGCGGCGAATTTTAAATCCGGCACCAACAACAGACTGTTAGAGATCTCTGCGCCCTTCACGTCATACGTTTTCTCCTCAGTACATAGCACAATTTTTTCATTATGACCCCCTTTAAAGTAGAGCTTCTGACCAAGACGTATTTGTTGATGCATATGTGTATCCAACTCTAGCAGTTTTAAATTATCGTCGTCCATTGTAGAAGATGGGTAGTAAAGTGCTTGGGTAACTTGTGTGAGATTTTTAGCATCCAATTTGGCATGTTTAATGATACTTTGGACATCTTCCAAGGTTCGCACATATCTAAAATATTGTAAAGCTATAGCTAATGCATTTCGCTCAATTATTTGTATCTGGGTATTACTTTATATCACTAAAATGTGTACCCAAAACCCCGAATGTTTTGATTTAGATCAAGATTACTTACGGTTTTTCTTCATTTTCTCCTAAATCTACTTCCATTTCCAACTCACTCATGTTTTCAGTAATAACCTTTAACAAACGTTTTATAAAGTACCAATTTTACGAATTTTGCGCCAACATGAAAACAGCTGTGTTTGTTTACAATACGAGTAAACGCCATGTTCCAATGAATCATTTTTGGATCCCATACAGTTTTGAAAGAACTGTAATGTTTTTAGATTGTATTCACTTTTTGAATGATGATTAATGTGATTTAGCGCTAAAAACTTAAATTAAAATTGTAAAATAGATATTATTTAGATTTATGAATTACAATGTTCAAATATCAATATGGTTTCAAATCAACTTAAGAATTTTACTAAAATAGTACTGATATTATACTAGTGTTGGATTTTACATTTTTCAAATTGTCGGCAACACTGAAAAGGAACGGTATCCTTCTTGAAAGTCTTGATGGGCATTCATTTATTTGTTATTGTACATACAAATTCAATAGAATTTTTTCCAGTGGCTTTTCTGAAAATATTGTTTTGAGTTATGAATTTTGTACTTTATACTGCAAAATATTAATTTTGTTATCAAAAAATAGTGTTTAAAATGGAAAACAATGAGATTACAATGTATATGGATGTTAAACTGGATATACATAATAAACGCCCAGATTCACTGAAGTTTAAGCAATGGTCCAGATGTGAAGTAAAAATTGAAGGCATCAAATGCCTACCTAGCTACTTACGTATCGCAATCACGGGATGTAATGATGCTGAAGGATGTCTGACGGAGGAACAACGTTTCCAATCCAAAAGATATATTAGTGTTTCCATTATAGTGCCGGGTGTTAGCATAAGTTTAGCATCTTCGCGAACGAAAGAGTTCAGCTATGGGCTATTCTGGACACAAAATCGAAAGCAGTGTTTCATTTATTTTGCTTTGGAAACAGAGATAAGTTGCAGGCGTCATATGAAATGGATAAAAAAGACTATAAAAAATTTAGAGTTACATCGGCAATTAATGCTGGAGCAGAATAGAATGAGCCGCGATCCAAGTATGGGCGTGGCTGGCAGCAACACAAGGCAGTTCGAAAAGGAAAATATGCAGATTCCGCTGCCAAAAAATTTGAATGAAGAGTAAGTAATCAAATCATTTAGAATATATTATAATATTATTTACAATAAAATAAAATTGCAGTTCGACTGAGGCTATTTATTCATCACTTGGACCTTTGCCAAAAATTCCTATATGCCATGATAATAACGAACACGGTTGGTCTAGGCAAAATTCAGATATTTATGAAGAAATACTTGAATACGTTGACGGGCAGCCACGTCTTTCAAGGCGTGTGTCACGAGCATCAATTGCTTCCGGTATTTATGAGGAGATGAAACCTACTACAAAAACATTTAACGCCATACATGAAGAGACCGCTGAATCACAGCAGCGGTCCACAACTGGAACTACACCACCGCCACTGCCACCGCTTCCACCACCCCGCAAACGTATAAACACTTTCGATGGTCAAGGAATCTTAGGTGAAATACCGCGTTCGAATACAAATCCTGAGTCTGAATTAGCCAAGAAAAAGAAATATAAAAATGTTTTGGACAATATATTTGGTAGTGGACGAGCCAAACGTGCTGAAAGCGTAAGCGAAACACAGGCTTGCACTGCAGAAGATATAATTAACAGTATTACGCCGACTAAGCCGATTAAAAATGATGAAGGAACTACACCTATTTATGCAAACGATGCCATTGCAATAGCGCAGAAAAAGTCATGGACAACAACTGTGTCTGCTATATCAAAACGAAATAGTTTTTCCTCGCCAGACCTATCAAAAATCAACTACTTGGACACGTTTGATGAAAATGAAATCGTTGGCGGTGCATCGCATGATTCCATTGCAGCCTGTGATGATCTAAATTTAAGCGGCGAAAGTCTGCATAACGCTTGTTTCGTGCCGTCCAAAGAAGCATGTTTATTAGCCAATGGAAGGATATCAACGGATAGTCTAAACGTGTCTGAAAAAATTCCAAACAATTTTAATTTTTCTGCTATCAATTCGTCTAGTATAAATTTAATAGGCTATAATGGTGCCACCATACCTGCAAGTAATCAGAAAAGAAATAAAATATTGGTAGACGATTTAACGGGATATTGTGTGATGGCACCTATCCAACCCAAGAAAACGGAAGACACGGCTACCGACAAGGTACCTACCGACCCAACCACATCCGGTTACTCCACTAACTCATATCCATCGACAAGTTCTTCGTCTGCAGAAGAACCGAAAGCATCAGCTCCAAAAGTAAATCATAAAGACACTGCAGAAGAGAGTGCGATTTATGAGCAAATGTTGGATCTGCACAAATCTAGCACCGACGTAGATACCACATCAAATAAAAGTAATATGAAGCAAATCGATGATTCGGCTACTCTCAGCTCAGCAACTGCTTTGACATCTACCTCCAACGTTGATGATTTTACCGGTAATTTGTACGAGAATTTATTGGCTGTTAAAGCATCACAAGAATTGGAACATAAACTGCCGCCTGCGTCGCTAAGCACAAGTACCCCAACAGAGTCGCCACACACGCAACCAGCTGTGGAAACAGAAAAGTCGGCAGAGGAAGAGGAAAACTACTATCAAACGCCGCGAAAGTCAATTATCAGTGTCGATGACAAAATTCCTTCTTACTATCCGAACAGCTGTGATACAGCCAAAACTCGCCGCCACCACATATTGGCCACAGCGAGTCCGCAACAAACAGTGGCTAATTCTTCACCAACAATGTCTGGTGCGGGCACAACCGAGGTAGGCACACACTGTAAAAAGAAGAAAAAATACAAACTATTTTTGTTAAAATACGTTTTG
Source organism: Bactrocera neohumeralis (assembly GCF_024586455.1). Taxonomy (NCBI): domain Eukaryota; kingdom Metazoa; phylum Arthropoda; class Insecta; order Diptera; family Tephritidae; genus Bactrocera; species Bactrocera neohumeralis. The sequence continues at coordinate 88,640,415 of NC_065921.1, read as the reverse complement.
TTGTGTTTATTTTACTTTGTATGTTTTTATTTAGTTGTTTTTGGGAGTTCGTCAAACTCTTTCGATTATTGTAGATTGTCTTCATTGTTGGAAACTTAGTTCGAGCGTTATTTAAAGAAATTCATAATTTATTGTTGTTATTATTATTGTTGTCTCTTGTTGCTGTTTTCATTTTGTTACTCTGGCTGTTGTTGCTTTTCCATCCTGCCTTTGTTGTTGGCGTTTCCCTTTCTAATTGGTGTTGTAGGTTGTTGACATTTTGTTGTTGTTCTTGCTGTTAACATTTTGTTGCTGTTGACATTTTGTTGTTGTTGACATTTTGTTGTTGTCATTTTGTTTTTGTTGTTGACGTTTTTGTTCTAAAGGCAAAAACATTCCAGACAGTTGTTAGATGATTTCTCTCATAATGTTAATTTATGAGAAATGTTTGATATTTGATAATATTTCAGAAATCCAATAACCCCGCCTCATCGGTTGGTCTACGTCACTTAGTGACTTTGAAAATAAAGCGTGAGCGCAAAGAGAACCTTTACATGTCATCACCACAAAGCATCATAGAGCAGCGACAATGTGGCAATTATGCGACGGAGGCAGACAACAAAAGTGCACCGAAAAGCAGCAAAGTACATAAAACTCTACGGGCGGGTGCTTTAAAAATTGCCGAACATGTCTATACCGTTAAGCATGCTAAGCAGAAAACGAACAGTGCCGACAAGAATTTCAACAATAACAACAATGAAGCAGATGTGACGAATTTGGCCGATGATGTGCGTGAACGCCTGCAAACGGAGCTGCTACAGTTCGCACTGTTGCAAAAGATTGACTTCAAATTTGATGACACAAAAATAGCTGCCGATCAACCGAATCCATTGGAGGGTCTTAAAACACCCTCACCTACCGGAAGGCGACAACCAACCAACGCCACCGATAAGGAGCGCATCTACGAAAATCTGCTGCACCACCATCTACAGTTGCGACAAACTGAAAACCGTTTAGCTGCTGGTATTGGCAGCAATTTGTCCACCACGCCGGTGTCTAGCAGCAGCGTGACAAACTCCAAATTGGAAATGCATCAGAGCTGCATGGCGGGTGTAGGCGATGAGACCAACATGGTCGACGGTGGCATGGCTGAGGCGGTTGACAGCTGCAGCGCAGACGCGGCTGTAGGCGGCCAGAGTGGTGTGAAAAAATTTGCTTCGCTGCCGCGTTTCAAGAAAATCGACTTCTCGCCACTGCGCTTGAGAATCAACAATGTGCTGCAACGCGGTCAGCAGCAGGATTTTTAATTGCAAGCACCATCCCACCCACAATCTATATCGGAAAGGGTGTGTTATGTAGTGTAATTCAGTTTAAACGTGCGGATCGTTATTAGTTTAGCTGTAATCGCTTTAAAAGTGTGCTTATGTAAGCTCTAAATTATTTTACACTTGTTGAGTTTTCTAAGCTATTTACCATTTTACGCAGCTTTAAGCTCTTGCGCTTGTGTTTAACCTCTAGTTGTAAGTTTTTATGTAAGCTTTATCTCATTTCAAATAAGCTTTGGCTGTTCTATATATGTAAGTATGTATGCATTTGGAATACTGTATGTTCAACGCTAATCTCACCATATCAATTGTTATTGTTGCTTTTATTGGCCGACATTTAGAGTACAAAAACGTCGAAATTCGACTCAAAAATGTGATTTTCCGTGAATTATCGTATTGATACTATGTAACACTTATTTTTCCATAATTTTCACAATTTGTGCTTAATTTATATGTAAATATATATATTTTTCGTTTTCTTTATATAATTTGTATTTTAAAATATGTGTGTTTACTGTGTGCTGTATAAAAAACAACATTGTACAATGTACAAGAATTATATGCTCAAAATGAATTTTTAAATATTGCTATTTAATCTAATATATTATTTTATTTATATTTTATATTATTATAATGCTACCTTTACATATTTTTTATTTTATTATTTATATTTTTTAAAATATTTTTTTATAATAATTTTGTTTAATATTTTTTATAATTTTTTTTTTAATATTTTTTTGTGTATACTTTCTCATTTTACTATTTATATATAACTCAATATTGTTTATTTTTACCTTACTTAAGCCATTTTATGTAAATATTTAAAATTTAATGCTGTCATTTGCTACTATTTTTTATTGAATTCTTTTAGTCGATTTTATCGCCGGCGTTTCTAATGCCTGTTTGTTTTTAGTGTAGCGAATTGTCTTACTCAATCATATATCCGTATGTATGTGTGTTCAATAAGGAAAAGTCCAAAATAAATATCAACAAGTGTATATGAATGCTGCGAGCGCATATGTTATAATCGCATATTAAATAAATTAGATACTCAAACTAAAAAGAAGCGTACAAATACTAATAACCGCCGATTTAAACGTTCTAAACATAGTTTATACATTTGTAACAACTAAGTAAATAATATTAGAAAAATAAAATATAAATAAATTCGAGTTGTGTTAGCTCAAAATATTTTAATAACGAAATAGACTAAAGAGTAATATTATTGACAGCATGTTTGTGCTGCCAGCATGTTTTTAGCGAAAATATCAAATGCAAAGCAAAAATCTGAACGCAGCTTCATTAAAATAACAACTAACTTATAGTCTATATATTTAGGCATAAAAATATTCCTACAAAATCTAAAATTTAAAATATAGACAAGCGAAGCATAAAAACACAAAAAAAGACACACAAATGTTACTAAAAGCATATCCCATAAAAATATCCGAAACTGCTCGAAAATTAAAGCGCAAACGCAACGCTTTGCTTGCATATTACTTTATACAAATAACTACTATATAACTATAAATATCAGTATTCAATTTACTAAAATAAATGATTTAATAAAAACTGTGAATTATTTGTGAGAAAAATACTCAACACAGTGGTACTAAAATGTTACTTAAGTTAGGCTATTGCTGTGTTTTGTAAGTATGTAAGCGTATTTTGCTTACATTTGGCGTTAAAATACTAAAAAATATGTAAACAGTGTCGTAAGATATGCTCAAGTAAATGCTTTTTGGCTTACTATTTTTGTTAAACTTAAACATATCATTCAAGCTGCAAACGAACTGCAAATCATCACAGAAATTCCAAGAATATCACTCAAATTATAAGAAGTACACATACATATGTATGTATGTTTATACATATGTACATATTATATACTATTATAAATAACTTATTATATACATAGACGAAAAATGCTTGTAGGCAAACTAATACGCGCAAAATGTGTTCAACGACTGTTAAAATTAAAGCTAGCCATAAATAAGTTGTAAGAAAAATGCCGAATATTACAAGCGCTTATTGCCAAAATTTCTGTTTCGAACAAGATTTTGAAATTTTCTATATGTATCATTAGAAAAAATTTAAAGATTTAAAAAAAAAAATTCGAAATTTTTCGAAAATAAAATCGAAATTTTTCGAAAAAAAATTTCAAAACCAAATTTCAAATACAAAACAACAAAAAATTTCAATAACAAATAAAGTTTTAAACTTTTTTCGAACATTTTCAATTTTGTTTTCGAAAAATTTCGAATTGTGTTTGGAAAATCTTTAAAAATTTTCTCAAGATATATATACATACAGAGAAATTATTATTATCGAATATTCCTAGCGATTTGCAGATATTTCTTTTTCAAACAAAATTTTGAAATTTCTTTTTCGAAAAAATGTTAACACCTTTTTTAAATTTTTGAATAATTTTGTTTAGAAAAAATTTTTTTTGTTCGAAAAATTTGGAATATTTCTTTCGAAAAATCTTTGAAATCTTTCTAACAATACATACTACATATGTACATACATACATACATACCTAGTAGTACATTGTACATATGTATGTATGACAATTGAACAATTTTGAGATTAATTTCTTTTTTTTCAACGAGACGTATAGAATTATTAATTTCGAATAAAGCCATAGCCATAAAGACAAAATTTTGATTTTTTTTCATCGAATTTTTTTTCGAAAAATATTTATATTTTCTACGAAAAATGTTCGGAATTCGTTTAACATCACATACAGAAATTATTAATATCGAATATTAAAAGCGCTTTTGCAAGACTTTTTCTTTGAACAAAATTTTGAAATATTTCGTTTGAAAATGTTTCTCAAACTTTAAATTGTTTTTTGAAAATTTTGTCTTTTTTTGAAAAATTTCGCAATTTTTATTTTCGATCTATTATAATTTTTTTTTAAATATACATATTTGAGATTTTTTCACGATACGTATAGAAATATATGAGCAATTCACAACCTGTCGTAAAGCATCGTAAAATCGTAAAATTATAAATTTTTACACTTGTTTTTTTCTTTTTTTTATTTTTAATTATAAATTTTTACACTTGTTTTTTTGTAATTTTACGATTTTACGATGCTTTACGACAGGTTGTGAATTGAACAATAGAAAATTTCAAAATTTTTTTCGAAATTTTTTTTTTGAAATTTTTTGTTTGAAAAAAATTTGGTATTTTTTTCTTTTAAAAAAATTTTGAAATATTTCGTTAGAAAATATTTTTAAAATTTTTGAATTTGTTTTCGGAAAAATTTTGAAATTTTTATTTTCGAACATTATACGTTTTTTTTAATATATTTAAGATTTTTTAACGATACGTGTAGAAATATCGAACATTGCAATTTTTTTCGATTTTTTTATTAATTTTTTGTTTGAAAAAATTTGGAATTGTTTTCAAGTATTTTCTTTTCGAAAAATTTTTTCGAAGAATTTTCGAAAATTTTTGAATGTTAGATATACAATTATTTTTTTATGTTTTACTTATGTTATATAGAGCTTAATTGTTGTTGGTAGCATCTACAAATATAAATGTAAGAAAACTATTTTACGCTAGATAAACGTGTTGCAAGCGTATGGAAAGTAAGATATCAACACTACTGACGCTCAAATAGTGAAATTGCCGAATATTACAAATATAGAACATTTATAAAAATAAATAAATAAATATGCACAGGAAAAAGCTTTGTTTAAAAAGCTGTAGAAAACAAAAATTGTTTCGAGTTTTTAATTTGGAAAATAGTTCGAAATTAATTTTAATTTCGGAGATGACCCAGTTACACTCACAAACCCATTAAACACTCACAACTGAAAATAAACGGGATAAACGCAAATTTTCTCACATTTCTTTTAAATTTTGTTTTACTTTTATTTTTTATTTTTTTTATTTTTTTATTATTTTTTTTTTATTTTTATTTTTTTTATATTTTTTTTTTTTTTTTTTTATAATTTTTTTTTTTTTTTATAATTCTTTTTTTATAAATTTTGTTTATAAATAAATTATTGGAATCAATTTCAATATAAAACACACTCAAACACACAGTCTTAAACACTAAAAATATATCTACAAAAGCACGCTCTTCCAACGGCCTCGTCACATGCATTCCACCTGCTGATAGCGCAGACAAGCGCCTATATTATCCTCCGCGCTACCCTTGCCCGATCCGCTGCCGAAATGCACGCCTACATAGAAGGGCGTCACGGTTGATTCGATGCGACATGGCCACACGCCGCTGGAGCAGAATTGTGTGCCACAATGCACCGGTTCGCAGCCGGGCAATGTCGGTGAGCCCAGCGGACCCATGCCTATGAAGTCTTCGATAATACAAGGCAGGGTGAGCCGATCTGTGCAACGCGAATACAACTGACGCGCGCTTTTTGGTGGTCTCTCGCTACCTCTGTGGTTTCCGTTCTTTTCAACCAATTGCCGGCTACTGCGTCGAAAGGTATGGAAATCGAATGCGCTGCGCAAGAAACCGAGCAAATCGAAGCCTCCACGCACGGGTCTAGGTCGACGCGTTGGGGCGCCAGCAATCGGGTCGGTATCACCGCCGCCGGAACCTTCATCTGCAATTTCATCGCTGAGCGTAGTAGAAGAAGTAGCCGGAGTGGTGCTGCTACGCGTGTCTAATGTGGTGGCGCTACTGCTGCTGGCCGGTGTTTCCGTTGAAGAAGCAGGCATTTCGGAGGCAGCTGGAGCGGCGGCTTTTTGAAAGCAATAACACGTCCAAATATACACACAAATATATATACATATTTTATGAAAATACTCACATGTAACCTCTGTGCTGCTGGGAGGTGCCGCGCTACTGCTCGCAGCCTCTGTTGGCATAGTGGCGGCGCTACTGTCCGTTGCTGCTGTGCTGGCATCCATTACCGCGGCGGTAGTAGTTGTGGCAGCATCCGAGGATGCGGCGCTAGACATCATAGCGGCTATTGTTGTTGCATCCATCATTTGCAACATATTGGGGTCGTCTGCAAGCACTGTAGACTGCATTGTAGGCATGGCATCCAACGCCGGATCGTCGTTAGATACAGCGCCTGTTGCCCCGCCACCGCCACCCATCATGGTGCTCATCACCCCAGCCAACATAGGATCCATCATTATTGCTGGCGCGCCCATATTAAGCATGCCCGGCTCCGCAGCGCTGCCTGGACCAATGCGAAACGATTGTTCATCACACGGCTGGTACATAATCGAACACATGTACTGTTCCTGACGCATGCAGATGCGATAGTTCTGGTTAGCCAAATGACGACCGTTCTCAGCGAAATTGAAAGTCTAAAGTGGAGAGAAAGAGAGTAAAAAGAGCATAATACCAGTTAGTTTCCTAAAATAAAGTCAGTCGGATTGACGCAGACCTGTATGATGCCTTCGGTGCCCGTGTGGTACTGCAAACAACCGACCGGCGCACGTTGACTGAAGGGAATTTGCGCGATGCGTATCTCCCAGAGGCGTATCGGTTGGAAACGTTGCGTAAAATTCATGACGATCTCAATAATCGGCATCGCGCCGTCGCTGCTGTTCGGATACAGCTGACTGAAGGTGAGCGGACGCAGATTACCAAAGAGTGTCTGTCGAGGCGCAGAAGCGCCACCCACTTCATAATAAACTGAAAGCAGAACAAAATTAGACACTCTCGCACTTTCGCGGCTCAATTACTCACTGTGCTGTCCGCTGTTTTGACCGCACAAGGTCAGCGCGCCACTTGGACCGCCATTGACCGCAAACACGTCGCCGTCGCAAACGCCAGTTCGTCGATTCGGCTGCCCCATTGAAAAGTGGTAGAAGTCTATGCGCAGCTGACTGACCTCATTGCTCATAAGTTTTATTTTGTAGCTACAGGGTGCGCTATAATTGCTCGGCATAAAGCTGGGGAATTGCGGCGACACCAAATATGTGATGTTGTTACTAATGGTGGTGTTGCAACTGGCGATGACTGCATTGATGAAAGAAGCAATTTGTTGAATTTGTTGATATATAGGCATACGAAGATAACGGTAAAGTCTATACTTACATATGCAACACACGCCAAAGCCCATTGCACAATCGCCCTTCGCGATCCCGCCTTTGGCCCTGCATTCGTATATGTTGAAGCAGTTGCCGATGCGTCGGCCATCATCCGAGAGACACTCGCCGTCCACGGGCACAGGAAGCAGGTGTATCACTAGGGAAATGTTAACTCAGTAAATAACTGTAAATTCTTTACAATATTATGTTTATATATTCGTTATTGCCACGCGAAAATTAAGCTATCTGTACTCCGGTCCGGAAAGTAATAGGACCGAGTCGATTTAAAAAAAATGTATTGGACCAATCGAGTGTTGAGAGCCGAGGTGCATGCTGCTTGATTCCCCTCTGTCGTCTCAAAATGCTTGCCTTTTATCGGCCTTTTCAGGCAAGGAACCAAAAAAAAGTCCGAGGAGGCCACATCTGGGCTGTAGGGCGGCTGCGGAAGCGTTGGGATGCCAGTATTGGTTAGGTAGCTGTTCACAAGAAAGGCGTTGTAAGCCGGGGCGTTGTCGTGGTGCAACTTCTAATCGGCTGCGATGTCTTGTCGGACCCGATTGACCCTTCGTTTGAGTCTCTTGAGAACTTCCACGTAAAACTTGGCGTTGATGGTTTGTCCAGGAGGAACAAATTCATGGTGGACAATGCCTCGTTCGTTAGCTAAGAACGCCCTCTACCGAATCCAGTCGTTGCGCGTGGCTCCGAAGTACAGTCGTGGCGAAAGAAAATCAGTCCTATTACTTTCCGGACAAACCTTGTATCACATTTCGTGCAGTTAGAGCAACATTTTGTTCGCGAATAATCATTCATACTCAAAATTTTCGTTTGCACAGTTATGGCTAACGGTGCAAATGAACTTTTTTGTCAACGGAGAAAGTTTCCACGCAGAATTTGCATGCACACAAGGTCACTTACCGCGATTTTGGCGACTGTTTGGCGGGTCCAGTGTGTCTTTGCTTTTCAAATGCTTTTCAATGGTATCTCTGACTGCAAATAGATTACAATTTGCATAATTTCGGCTCAGAAATCACATCTCTACTCATGCTTACCACGTTTTGGCTTCTTGTCCACTTTCTGCTGCACTTGTGTACCGTTAAGAGCACCGGATGTGTGTTCGTGGGGCGCTACAAAATCAGTACCAGCATACTGAAAGTCCTCAATAGCATGCCATGACTGCACTTCCGGCTCCTCCTCAGCCGCCAGCTCAGCTCCGGAGCTCGACTGCTCTATTGCGCTCCAAATATCGATGTGCTGCAGGTTAGGTGGCCAAGCGTGGTCAATGCTATGCGTACCATTTGTGCGCAAGTCCGATTTAAGCCAAGCGAGACTGGGCGCAGCTTGCACCAGCAATGCTGGCGTGTGCGTACAACAGCTATTTAGCGCCAATAAAGTGCATGTCAAGCGCAACAAAGACTGTAGCGCCAGCAAGCAACGTTTCGTAAACAAAGTCCAGTTTATGGTGCGTTTATCTGGCACAGTTCTACTTAAACAGCGTGTATTCCTTGCATTTGCGCTTAATACAGGTCGCGCATGCGCGTTTTCACTTTCCATTCTGGCGGCTGCGATTAAAATGCAAATGACTTCAAATCGAATATATTTTTGTGTGTCTGTTTGTCTTGCTGGACAATTGAAAATTCGCGCGTCTGCACCTCGGTAACGCTCAAAACAAAATGCACGCAGCCTACATTGTTATGATTGCGCTCAGCTACTGAGCCAGTGAGCCACTTGGCCGATTGGCTGTGGCCGCGACTAAATATTGTCATCAACGGGAGTCGCCGCAGCCTCCAGCAGCTATTATCGGATATGGTGGTTAGAGCGGTATTAGCTTGGCGATAGACTACATGCGAGCATGCAACTAACAACAACAAGCTTTACAATATTGACACACTGCCACAGAGCGTCTCGTAGTTAATCGTGCGGTGAAATGAAAGTGGCGGTGAGAGTGTTTCTCGTTTTTCACGCCGCCACCGTTTGAAACGTGTTCTTTGAAAATGCTTGCTCTAGCCGATGGACACACACACCACTGGCTGCGCTAGTGTCGGCCACAGCGCTCCGACCAGACTCCTTGGTGCGTGTGTTTGTGTGCGTCTAATTGCACATCTAACGCACACGTAGGCCCAGCTACGTCTAAATCTTGGTCGCACTCCACATTACCGCATTTATTTGCTCATCTTTCGGTTTGTCCTCCATTGAAGTCTCACTTTGCAGCACGCTGATTTGTTATCGTCAGCTTGTTGACATTTTGCTAGTTATTTGTTGTTGTTGTACCACTGGAAGTTTAACGTTTATTTTGTATTTTAGCTTGTTTTGAAAAATTTAAATTTTTTTTTTAAGAATTTCGAATTTTTTTAAAATCTTTAAAACTTTTCTAACGATACATATTGATTGTTCGAACAATTTTGAAATTGTTTTTTTTTGTTTGAAAAAATTTTGAAATTTTTCCAACGAGACGTATAGAAGTTATTAACCTCGAATAAAGCCATTGCTCTAATAAAGATTTTTCCCCAACAAATTTTTTTAATTTTTTTCATCGAAAAAATTTTGAAATTTTTTAAAAAACTTTTGAAATTTTTTCCGAAAATTTTTTGATTTTTTTTCATCAAAATGCAAATAATAAAAGACCATTTTTTTCTTTTAACAAAATTTTGAAATATTTCGTAATAAATTTTTTCTCTAATTTTTTAATTTTTTTCAAAAATATATCGAAATTATTCGTTTGAAATTTTTTTTCAAAGTTTTTTCCGAATAAATTTTGAATTTTTTTTTTTTCGAAACAGTTTTGAAATTTTTTTTAAACAATTTTTATTTTCGAACTACTATAAATTTCATATTTAAAATTTTTATAACGATACGTATAGAAATTAATAACATCGAAAATTACAATATTGTCAAAATTTTTTTCGAAATTTTTTTGAAAAAATTTTTAAATATTTTTTCGAATTTTCTTTTCAGAAAAATTTTTAAAAATTTAATTTTTTCGAATTTTTTCTTTTCAAAAAAAAATTTTCGAAAAATTTTGAAATTTTTACTTTCGAAAATAAATTTATTTCAAATATACATATTTAATTTTATTAATAACATCGAAAATAACAAGAGCTTTTAACAAAATATTTTTTGGAAATTTTGTGTTTTTCAAAAAGATTTTTTGGTAAATTTAATTCTTTTCAAAAAAGTAAAAAAATAACTTATTTCGAGTTTTTTCTTTACAAAAGAATTAAAATTGTTACGTTATTTTGTAATTTAGCTTGTTTGTGTTAGAGAAATAGACGCATTTTGAACAAAAATCGAAAATATGTACATATGTACATATGTACATACATAAGTGAAAAGTTCGTTGCTTAAGTCTTTTGTTTTGGTCCGGTGAAATACTTTTTTCGAAGTTTAACGCTTATTTTGTGTTTCAGCTTGTCTTCTTTGGTTAAATAACGGCATTTTGATCAAAATTCAAAAATAAGTGAAAAGTTCGTTGCTTAAGTCTTTTGTTTTGGCGCCGGAATTTGTTTAACGCAAATGAACTGTGGCACGGAAACCGCTTTACTGCTATATCTCACATATTTCGACAAAAAAAACACAGAATTTTCATTCAATTTCTTACAATTATTTTATTCATAAAAAACTTCACCATAGTTCTGCCCTCAGCGGCAGCATAAGTTTGTGTAAATAATGAAGTGTTCATATTCAGTAATATTTTATTTGAGTAAACAATTAGTTATTAGCTTAAAGTAATTACTTGGGTAAACAACGGTACTTTTTATATGCATTTACTACTGCACAATTTGTTTTTGTTTTTGTATACATAAGTACATAGTACCTCACTTTAAATATATTTACTATATTTTTTAGACATAAAGTCGAAATCAAAGACATAGAAAGCATACAATTGCCGAGGTGGCGCCTTAACGACAGACTAAATGCGATTTATATACTAGTTAATAGACGACTATATGCGGCAAGAAACAGTTTAAGTCACTCAATTTCATTACAACAAATTTCTTTAAACACTTTAATGGGCGAAAATCGTATATCTAATGGATGGTGGCATGTAATACTTATTTAATAGAAAAAACAAAGCCTTTGCTTTAACAACTCAAGCAAAGTCATGACATGACATTGCCGTTAGTTAGTGTTGGCGCATGGAAAACAGTTGACGTATTGTTGCTGTGAACGTGCAATTGTGGTAATATTAATAATTAGAGTAATAAAGAGAGCGATTTCGCGACAATTTCACTTTCACATGAATTCGCATTGGCGATTACGATATAAAGTGATTTGCAGCGTTTTGCAGGTAGAGACGGTGTGTGATGTGTTCGTAGGTAACTTGTAACAGCACAGCTTTAAATGCAACATTTATGTGTGTATATATGTATGCGTGTACGCATGCATTTGAGAGCTTAAATATATACACTAATCAATAGCTTAAAATGCAAACTTAACGCTAATAAAATTTTTGTAAAAAGCTGCAACAAGAAGCGATAGCTGGACACAACTACATACATGCATGCTTTTAAAAATTGACAAACAAGTGTGTAGGCCTAAAACTGTTAGACAATAAAAATATGTAAATATTTGCTTAAAACGTAGGCGCTTGGAAGTACTGATTGCGGTAAAGCATTACACATGATTTACGCAGCTTAAATTTAACTTATGCCCACATTTAAGTTAAGCAAACACTTGCTGGGTTAATACTTTCAACTTATTGGCTAATCTATAAAGAGCATATGCGATCAGTTGCCATAAAACGGTTTCGTCAACGCGGTAACTACGTTTCCGTCGGTTCCATATGTCTATGTACCGTTACCGGCGCCAGTATGTAGCGCGGCGCCGCCATGCAGTCCTCGGTCGAGTCGTTTAGCGGCAGTGTTGTCTGGCCATAGACCGGTGCAGCGTCGCCAAAGTGGCGTGTGGGTGTCACCGCCTGTTGGTACTTTTTCGGTGAGTTTATTTGGTAGCGCGTCGGCAAGATATCTTTTGCTTGCGTCGGCGCTGGTGCTGGATGGTTGAGGTATGGGTTTTGATAGTGTGGTTGATGGTGGCGGTTTGTGGGGCTCGATATGGAAGTTGATATGGACATGGTGTCGGATTTGCTGTGGCGTTTGTCATGCAGGAGGAGTGGTTCGGCCAGAGCGAAGCATTGGTGATCGGAGGAGTCTTCGTGCGGCGTCATAGTGGAGTAACCGTGGTCCGATTCACCGTTCGGCGGCCGGCGGTAGCTGCTGCCGGTGGACATATGGTAGGGCGAAATGTCGGCGGGATGTATAAGATTACGCTGTGCGGACGGATGATCGTAACCACCATTGCTGCCGGGTGGTTCGTCATGTGCTTGGCAATCGTCGAAATTGAAGCGCGACAGTGGCAGACCATAATTCTCTTCTTGCATCGAGTCCACATAGAATTGCTCTTGCGATTGTGCGTCCATATTGTGGCGATAGCAGTATATGGCGAAACCCATTACGAAGGCCAACACAATAATAGCGCCACCCACTGGACCAAAAGCCGAGTATGAGCTGGGCTTTTGCCCGGGATTGTAGCTGTGTGCGGCGATTATGTCCACATCGTCCAAATCACCATACGGTGTAAGTGAGGAGAGCACACCTATTTGCGAAATTAAGAATGATTATTAAAACAAAAAACTGAAAATATTTGTGATTCGCGCACTCACCATTAAAGCAAGATGCCTGCGCGGCACAAAAGGACGCCGTAAAGCCATTGCCGTCTAGGTCTTGCTGGCACCATTCACAACCCATCACACCGAGACACTCACTCTGCGTGCCATACACGTCACAGTTGATGCTGACGCACGAATGCAAGAGCTGATATTCTGCGCTGACCGGCGGCAAGGCAATGAAATGTTCGCTGGGCGGTTCGCAATACGAAAACTGTTGCGTGTAATTTAGAAAACGTGCTATGGACGACTCCGCAGGGTCCGCTTGTTTTGCGCCCACAGCGCCATTGAAAACCTCCATTTCCATGGGGCATTCACACGGGCACTCGCAGTCCATCTGGTCCATACGATTGCAGTTCAAACAAATGCGATCAATCGTGCTGCAGGGACAGAACGCACCGCCATCGCAGGTCGAATTGAGCACGGCGGCAAATATGTTGCTGCCATAGACCAGTGCGATGGCGTATTTAGTGCGTTCGCCATGCACTACATTCGTGAGTATGTCGCTCAGCGAGGTGTTGAACACATAGTAGCGTTGCAGCGTACGATTTTGGTAGTTCGCGCAGGCCAATTTGCGCACCAGCGATTTATGATTGAGTATATCGTTGGCTAGGTAGGATTCCTTGTGTGTGAGGTGCTCGTGTGGCCGACGTTGGTTGCGTGTTTGTGTGCTCGCTTCTAGCATACTCGGATGCGCTAAAAGGTAACCTTCGTTTTCGAAGAGCAGACATTTGATATGCTTCATCTGGCAGAGGGGCGTGGAGTCAAGTATCATTTTGTAATGGTATGCGTAAGGCAAGTCGAGTGCAACAATGGCTACCGGTTCATCGCGTTCAACAGAGTGCAACGCATTTGATTTGCCTTCGAAAATCGTATGCGCAATGGTGACGATGTACCCCGCGCCGCCAGCATCCAAATAGGGTTCGGTTGTGATAATTTTACCAGGCTGTTGTAAAGCCTTACGGAACCACGGCCGACGTGTCGGATCATAATTAGTGCTAAGCAAACAACCTGGGTAGACTTGAAGTACGCCATTTACACTGGCTATGTAACGGCGTATGATGTAGTTCTTGAGTGTGCCACGTGCATCCTGATGTCGTTTCTTCAAGTGTCGCATGGCATTATAAAGCGCACTCACTTCTTGACGTATTTGTGGGCGCAGACCTGGATTCGCCAGGAGGCCAGTGGTGTCTTTCAAGTAAGCCATTATACTCTCCACCGTTCGTATCTGGGCACGTGGTGAGTTCACACGATTGTTGTGTAGAAAGGTGAAGGGCGACATGAAAGCGGAAGCACTCAAGAAAAGCGTGGGAGTATCTGAAAAAAGCAATTTAGTGTATTTCATTTTTGAGTAAAGACAATTAACATACCCATAGTGGCCACTTGGCGAAAGTAACGGCATGCCTGACCATTAGATGGTGGCACCAGGTCCAGCCGGTGATAAAGCAATTCCATGCTGGAGAAATAGTCATAATTATTGTTGTGGAACCGAGCTGTGTTCTCCTTGGTTATGCTGAAACGCTGTAAGTTTAATGGCAAGCCGGGTGGCACCGTTAGAGTTGCTGCTCGCAAGCTGTTATCAGTATTTGCTGCCGTGGAAGAGTTGCTGGGACTTGTTTCTGCTTTAAAAGTAGACACGAGGCACAGTATGTAGATGCCCAATATGGACTGCCATTGATAAATTCGCTCAAAAGACTGAAATTACAGCAAAACAGTGCGTCGGGTGAGAAGTTTTATATTAAAAGGTACATTCATATAGTAAAAATTGTTTTATGTTTTCATGACCAAACCTCGATTTTACGGTCCCTGGTGAGGTAGACGTTCGTCGTCAGGTTTCCACGCTCTTCGTGTAGAATTTGTTTCCTCGTATATGCAAAATCCGTTGAGTTCTCCAAGAAGGCTATATCCACGGGAAATGGTGTCTGTTGCTGTGTCATGGGACGTGGAAATGCCGGATGCGCGATGGTTATACCGTTACGATCGATAAGGAATGCGTAGCTGAACTCATTTTTATTGGCGTTTTGTGTTGGTTGTCCATAGCTGATTACGTCCTCTACCAAATCGGTCAAATAAAGATTAACGCCCACTAAACCGAAAGGCGGCACGGCATGTGTGACTGATACAATAGCATCTGTAATGCGTACATATATTATTAATTCTATATAATTGCGGATTTTTATTTTAACAAGCTTTACGTACCACCACTATTTGGCTCCACCACAGGCAGCTGCACCTCCAGACTCTGGCTCAAATATCGCTCGCTAAATGTATGCTGAAATAATGCAACGCACAAGCGCATCAGTTCGTCCGTTTGTGTTTTAGTCAACACGAAAAATTTCCCGACCAATTCTTGGCGATCAGCCTCACCTTCTAACCATTCGTTTACCGGTATTTTGTACTTAGTATAGTTTTGTGTGGCGATATCAGTGAGAAATTGCTTCTCATACATTATGCGCTTTTCATCGGTGACCACCGCGCACGTGTGTATAACTATTGGATCTATTAATTGACGCTGGCCGTTTGCAATCACTTGGAGCACATGCATCGTGTCGGAGAGATTGGTGAGTAGACCACGCGTGACATAAATAAATTGTATCGGATTTTGTTCCGTTATCACACTGATGTTCTGAAGCTGATATACTGTTTGGAAGGCATATTCGAAGCCGAGCGAATGGTTTGTTTGGCCTTTTGTCACAGCGAGTGAATGTATATAATTCAGAATCTCTTCTTTACGTGCTCGGGTAGCATAGAAGACGCCGTTTGCTGCGTCGTTGGGGTAGGTATCGAACTGCATAAGATGTGCCTCATCGGACACCGTCGCTATGGAAATTAGATCGCTAGGCGATAGTAGTTGCAAAATATTTGCAGCTGAAATTAAATGGAAAAATCATGTATATTGTTATTTTTAGTTAACGGACTAAGCGAGTTTACCCAATGCCTTCGTTAGTTCCAGCAATTCCATATTCATAGCCGAACCGACGTCAAGTAATAGAAAAACGTATTTATTTTTTATGGACGATACATACAATTGCTGGAAATAGTTGTCTTCGTAATAGTGTGTGCGCAGATCGTCAGCATGATCGCTGCGCGATAGGAAGTATATATGTTTAAAGTGGTTTCCTAGGAATTTCAGTTTCGCGTTAGTTGTGGCTGTTGTTGAGGCTGTGCTGCGCACATTTGTCGGTAATTTAGTAAGCTCAATGGAAAAATCACTTTTCATTAATGCATTCTTCAAAGTTTGTAGTTTTTCGAGTATGTACGCATTGGCGCGCGCCTCAAAGGAACCTTCATCCATAAAAGTGTTGGAATGATCGAAATGCTGTAAGTACTGTGATTTATGGCTTGGTAAATCAGTCTTAAGATAGTTTAGGATTTGTATTTGTTGCTTGTTGTAATTTGACTCCGCAATTATTTGCCTATTGTTGGCATTGCTTTGAAAAGCCTGTATGCATGTGTGCAAATACAAGCGCAAATTACGCACGTCATGTCCTGTGTCCACCAATCCATCTAATTCATCGATTTCAACATCAAATTCGTCCTCTTCACTTTCAGCTTCGTTTTCTTCATCATCTTCATCTATCTCTATATCATCTGCTTCAGTATCGACATCGTCGTTTTCATCACCATATTCGGTTGTCTGCAGATGTTGCTGCAGCAGCACTTTTGTAATGTTTGTATGGAAGAAATCTCGCAGTTCCAACACTACATGCGTCGCCTTTTGTAGCTTCTTAGCGAGTCGCTTGCCGAAGATCTGCAAATCTTGTTCTAGAGTGGCCGACAAAGAACTGTACAGTGCGTCGCTACTATTCTTCTGTGCGCCCAGGTTGAGTGCGGCGCTATTGCCACTAAAATGCATCGAGTCAAATAATTCCTGCAAAAAACAGCGTTTAAGTTAACGTTATTTTATAATTCCATCTAAAAATTCACCTGTATGGTCGCAATACGCATTTCAACATTGCGTATAATCCGCAAACGCGCGTCAATGTTGCGCACCAGCTCCAGCACATTTTGCTGATTAATATAGTTTGTGAAAAACACGCTCGCTGAAGTTTGGGTGAATGGCGAAGAAGCCGATGGTGCGATAATACTGCTACTTACAGCGCTAGCATTAGATTCTTCACTTGTATTGTGTCTCAAAGACACTTTTTGAGGCGCCACACTGGTTGAAGACGGCTTTGGCACCGGTAATGCATTGATATTCACAGTGACAAAGTCCTTCGCCACTTTCGGCAATTCCGTGGTTACTTTCTGATATGCATTAAAGCTAGTATTACTTAAAAATAGAGGAACATTACTGTTAATGTGATTAGTAGTATTTGCATTGGAAGCTATAACTGCATCACTGCCATCGAAATCATCCAGCACCACTGCGTCACAGCTGAAGAGCAAAAGCATTACAAATATCCACTCCATATTGCTAAGCATTAAAGGCGTTTAGTTTATAGCAATGTACACATAACCAGCTACTGAAATGTTCTGTAAATAAATTCCATTATCATTCTTGGTACGGTTGATACGCTGTAAAAGAAGAAGTATATATTTTTAAACCAATTAAAAGATTTGTTAAGCAAAACTGGTTCGTCAAGTAAGTTTTGTTTTTTACCGCTGGTACATGCTAGTTGTTTGTTAGTGAAAATAAGATGTAAATGTGGCCAAATTTTTGTTAATAAAATAGCTGCAATTTCTTATTGGTATAAATGAGTTAAGCTGGAGTTCATGTTTTATTAGAAATGTAGAAAAATTGCTTATTTTCGCTCGTCTAGCAAGCAACTATGTATATGCATACATACACACTATCGCTATGAACAAAAGTTATTGCGTTCGTAAATAAGCACAAATCGCGAAATTAAATGTAAATATTTATGCTTATTTCGTTTTCGCACACCATACGAGTTATATATATAGCAACAACAACATGTAGAACATATAAGCGGTAGACTTCAATCACTGACTTGTTTTGTTACCTTTTATATTTTTTCTCGGGCTGGCTTTTTTGTTTATTTATCTATTTCCTTTATAGTTTGCCGCTCCGAGCAGTACATTCACACAAACTAACATACACCAAAAAGAAAAAAAAACACTGAAAAATTTATTGACCATGCCTTTACTTCATTGGCTTCTGATCACTTTAGACTTATTTATTTCAAACTCCATTTAACACACAATTGTCTGATATTGTTTTAATACAATTTCTAATATTTTTACAGAAAATAAAAGCAACTTTTTCTCAATAAAAACTTTAAAACATAAATGTTACTATCGTGCTATGCGCAACCAAGCGATGAAAAACAGTGCTATACTGCGAATGTCATATAAAGCGGAAGATGATAATTTTGATAAGCAAAGGCACAATAGAAAGTGGTGGATTTTGGATTTGGAGCGATTAGTGAATATTGTGCATTTCTTACAGCAACGGCAATAATATCGAAAAATTTACGATAATAATATAATTAATATCCAAATTGTCATAAGTTTATTAGTTACCGTTTGAATATTCCATATTACTGAATATAAATTATTTAATCGAATAAATTCATTTTTTGTAGCTTGGCAACTTCAAAACTCTTGGGTATTTCGTTTTATTTTCTTTCTTTCCTCTTTTACTGTTTTTGACAGTTAGCTCAGTAGAAAATTTACCGCTTTCCGGTGGCGTCGGTAACTGATTTTAACTTTATTTATTCTAAAAATTAAGCTAATAGAAATGAAAGTGGTAATAAATATCGATTCAGTGCAAAGGATAATGTGTGCAAAGTGTGAGTTCTGCCAATTCTGTGAGTGATGTGGCCCTCTTTAAAAAAATGGTGTTTGCAGAAGTCATTCGCCAGTTCTTTCAAAAGCTTTCATGCTAATTCGTGTGTGTTGTGTGTTTTTAAATTAAGTGTTGCAAGGGGAAATCCTGAAGTCTCGTTATGAAATTAGGAGAATTTATTTCGTCCAATAAGAAAACAAACACCAATCATTACATCTAAAAGGTATGCACTTATATATATTCATTTACATACATATGTATTTACATCTGTCCATACACCTTAACCTTGATTTCAGTTATACATAGCTATAGTTATGTTTACACAGCCAAGGTATTATGTGGCGCATCTAACGTAAACGATATTATTTTTTAACAATTCTGACTAATTGCCCATTGCTGTTGGATTTGAAAATCGGATCGTTAATTTCACCTACAGGCGTATACTGCAATTGTGCAGTGAAACCACCATTCTTTCGAGCCTCCTCCTCACTTTGTGTAGTTGTGAAACGCACCAACTGCAGGCGATTATCAGGTCCCAAAACATAATATTGACCACGAGTCGCACGTGAGGCGGGGTAGCCGGCACTTGCTTTCTTTGTACCGTCAACGTTAACCTCCTGCACATCTGCCTCTGATGCACCGTCATCACTACTCACTGCATCAGGTTCGAGTTTACGATTGTAAGCGTCTTTGGCTGCATTAAGTGCTTCGATGGCAATACGCGTTGCTTCCTCCAATTCAGCATCCGCTTGCCGTGGCTCTATATCTTCCGGGTAGTTAATGGTAAATTGTTGCTCTCCTCCGTTGCTTGGTGGCCCATAAGTTTGTGCTGGTCGAGATAAAGCAGATTGTTGTTGCACTCCGAAAGCGAAGTTTTTAGTTTTTGTGGACGCAGAGGACGTTGTTGTCCCGGCAATTGTTGTTTGGTGTTTGATATTTGAAATATGCGTGTGTTCTGTTGCCCTTGTGGTCGATAGCCCGCTGTTTGCAAAACGAACTGGGGTCCTGGCTTCTGATAAGGAGGGCGTTGTACTTTTAAGTCAAAATCAGTGCTCTGTCTCCTTGGTGGCAAGTGTGCATTAGCCGGTCGCCTATTAGGAGAATTCAAAGTATTTTCTTGTATTTGTCCTACATATTCAATACGCTGTTTTTTGAGTTCTACTTCAAATATGGATTGTTGTGGTTGTCTTTGCTTTTCAATATCACGTGCTGGAGGCAAGTAGTCGGTAGGCAAGTTAAAAGGGCGCAGTGGACGCCAACCTGTGGCGGCATATGGCGCTTCAGCTAGAACACAGCTAACAAATAGTAAGCAAATAACACCGGTCTGTGGAAGAGAGCGAACGTTTGGTTAGTGTTTTAGCTTTTGCTTCAGAATTTAGCAACAAGATGTAAAGATAATTTTGTGAAAAAGGTTCTAACACATTAATAATTTCAACTCAGTTCATTAAATCCTAACCGTTGATTGATGTCATCACTGTTTAGTGGAATTTTATTTTTTTACTTTTTAATAAATTTGTTTTGAAAAATACTAATTAAAAAGATTTCAGCATTTTATTTATGTCATATATGTATGTACGTTCTGTATTTTGCACACATTTGTATTGTTTTCACCAACCTTAAACCAAAACATTTCTTGACTGTTTTTAGCACCGCAACACAACGAATATAACCGACAACTGGTTTCGTGCAATGCAACAAAACACATTTTTATACCCAAAAATGCACTAAGTTTAATGAATATGCATTAAAAGTGCAATGCAAAATATAAAATTTATTAAGCTTCCAAGCGGTAAATTGTGATAATTGAAATTTCAGGCACGTCAGATCGAATGCACTAAACTGTGCTAAGGCGCTATGCATAATGTTCTCTGCAATGTTGCTGAGTTGCTGATGTCAACGCGGCCGACAATAAAAGGGTGGGATTTACGCATGTGCAAATTATTATAAAATATTGTAGAAACATGCAAGCTTGCTAATAAAACAAATGCAATGTGCAGTGATAATTGTTACAACAACAACATAACTTAAAAAAAACATTAACCGAAAATGGCTACATCCTCAGTGTGAACGCTGATGAATATTAATTTTTTGTTTTCATCGTAAATCCGCGTATATATGCATGTTAATGTGTGCATATTTTTATTTATATGTGTGCATGTATGTATTCCTTGTTACCGTATTAACACCGTGTACTTGAGTGTGCTTATGCTTTTGTGGATCTTGCGGGGTTGTCACGTTTATGTTTTACTTATTTATTTTAAATAACATTTTTTCAGACTAATTTGTAATGTGATTACTCAGATACTCATGTGTTAAGCGTGGCGGCTTTTTTTGAGCGGCTGGAGTGAAGTCACTGGAGAAGAGGCGCAGCGAGCTTTTTTAAGGATGTATCGAAGATAGTAGGGAAGTTTGCAGGGGAAATTTTATGTTAGGCAGTATTAGCTTTAGGCTACCGGGCCACTGTAGTGGCTTTCATAAAGAAAGGTTAGAGGGGGACTTTTCTATGAGGAGCTCTCCGTCAATATTAGCTTTCGGACACCGGAACAGTGTAATGTTTTTCATAAAGAAAGGTATGAGGGGCTACCGTAAATATCAGCATTAAGCTACCGTACCACTGTAGTGTTTTTCCGGCAAAAGTTGCTGCTATCAAGGCACTACTACAAAGTGCTGCCTCTTTTAGGGATGTGTCCACTCAATGCCAAAGCAGAGTGGCAATACTAGCGTTGATCTCGCTAACTGTGCGCTCAAAACTTGTCAAGGTGTGTCTGCTTTCACTAGAAATCAAGCTACTTTATCATCAGACTTGTTTGGGTGCCTGGCCACACAGGAATTGCTGGTAACTGCAAAGCTAATGAGCTAGCCAGAGGGAGTAACCTTGCGCCGCTTACATCGGAATGGAACCGAGTTGGAACTCCATTGGCATCTTGCGCTCTAGCACTGGGCCAAAGAACTTCCGGTGCACTTAGCAGACGCTGTTAGACGACCCGCTTCTCTGCGACTGCGTGCTGCTTTTCACCTAGAATAGAATGCAATAGATCTACTGAACTACTTGCTTTGAGCAAAGCTCATCTTGCCATAATCCATATTCCCTTTCTCCGCTAATATAGAAAAGGGACCGAATTGGAACTCCATTAACATCTTGCGTTCTAGGTTTGGATCGATAGCTTCACGAGGAGCTTCTCTGCGACTGCGTGGCACCGAGGATAGAATGTAGGAGATCTACTGTACTACTTGCCTTAAGCACAGCGCATTTTTCCATAATTCTAGGTGTTATTACGGGATACTGTCCGGTAGACATTCATTCGATATGGTTAAAAATTTTGTGGGACGCTAGTTGTAAAAGTTGTATGGAGGAAGATAAGGTAGATATCCAGGTACTTTCTCCGCCATTGTCCAGCATAGGCGAGACTGGTATAAGCCGTCTCAACAAATCTGTGTTAGGCTCAAAGGGTTTTGTCCACTTGTAAGGGTATTATGATCCAGTATATATGGGTTTTTTGGGTACCACAATGCACCGGCGTACAAAAGCTATCCAAGTGAGACCGCTGTTAGCATCGACGACTTAATCTAACCTGACCTAACCTAACCCAACCATGTGTTTACTTGTGTGGCAACTGTAATTTAGCTGCTCTACCGCGCGGTATATAACCAAATTTGTAAAAATTCATTCATATTTATCGTACAATCACAAATACCAATACATACAACTCCAATTGGAGGCGCGTAAGTGGACAATTAAATTAGTTTGGTTAGCGCGACTACTGGTCATGCTACAGCATTTCGGAGACACCGGTAATATATGTACATATAAATATTTATGTAAATAAGTAAGCATATATGTATGAAGATGTGAGAAAACAAGTGTCTTTATACTAAATGTTACAGCTGATTGTTTCGTAAGCTGGCGAGCCAATGTGATTGTCTTGTAGCGCCACCAGTCTTTGACCTTTGCTTGTCTTTTTCCAAATTCAACTTCAACTTGACCGTCAATGTCGAGTGTGTCAATTAAAGATGAGTGCGCAAATTGTTTCTTGTTTACACTTGTTCTGGGATGGCTTGTCGTGTTTTATTATTGTAGCTGCATACATACATACATAAGTAAATGTATAATTTTTTAATAGCGGTAAACGGCACGACAAGAGGAGTTGTGCGAAAATGTGTAGTGCTATATTGTTAATTGCTTCTTTTGCCAAAATATTTATCACCAATAAATACTTTTAATAATTATTTATTTTTTATAACAATTTTCGATTGCCTCTTAATTGTTTTTGTCCAGTTTAAAAGTGATATTGCACCTTTTGATTAATAATAATTAATATTATGGCTTTTCAAAGCACTTAAAGCTTCTGCAATAATTTGCAACAACATTTAAGCAAAGCAAAATTGAAATTAATAACTCAGCCAAAAAACATTTATATTTCACCTTTGGCTAATGTAATTCATTTTAGATTAATTTTGAAAATTTAATAATTATATAACGATTTAACACTTTGAGTATCTGAAATTACAGACATTTCTTTCACTTACAAATCCAAACATTTGCGAAAAAGACAAGGCTTGAATAGCCGCGTGCTATTTGAGTGCCCTTACAGCCTATTTAACTAAACACATTGCAACCGCTAATTTAGTATTGTAACAACATACATACATACATATGTACGTACAATAACCATTGTGCGCGCACAAATTGGTTTTATTGAAATTGCTTCGAAATTCGCTCGCATAAAATGCCTTTGCTTTATTGCCTATGATTTTGAGATCTGATGTGATTATTACGCCTACTTGCCACAAACACAAACTGTTTTTGTTTTTTTTTTTCAAACAAATATTCATACTTAAGTGCTGCTATTAAACGGCAAGTGCACTCATACATACACACATTCAAATGTTTTATTTGCTCTCGAGATAAACCCGCACTTACTGAACACTTGTCTGAGGAAAGATGAAATCAGCTTTTATTTGTTTTTGCTAGAAAACAAAAATTTTTGTAAAATCGTGGCAATTTCAACACAGCAGACGTCACAACCTACACCAACAATGAAACGGAAAGTAAAATAATAGACTTTTGTATAGCAACAACAAAGCAATTGTAGCACAACGCCTGTGGCAACATGAAGCCTTAAGCATACAGTTCCTCACTTTATTGATCGAGTGTGCAGAACTTTTTAATTATTTCTTTGCTGATGTTGATAAAATGTATTGCGCTAAGAGTGCTGTTAATAGTACCGCTACTGTTTCCATTCTTCGTAACTTGCGTGCCATCGAGTCACTCGCTTCTCTGAGCTCATTAGTTACAAAAAGTAATTGCGCTAAAGTGTGCAAGATTTAATTCCAGTTTTGGCTGAGATGAATATTTTAAGTCACTGTAAACAACACAAAGAGCGCTCGTATGCCAAAATTTTCTAAGTATGGATACCATAATTCGTAACAAACTGGAAAATTCGCCAAAACATAGGTCGCCAAGACCAAAATGCCTTCAGTCTCTGTCACTGAAGCGCAAAATAAATAGGTAATCCAGGGCAGTTGCAAGTGATAAGGCGGTAGAAATCAATAAGCAGCTTCGGAAAAATGATCGGCTTAACGTTTGTGATGAAAGAATTCGCAACGTCTTTGCTAGAATTGTTCAAAGGGATGTTCCAAAGTGAAGAAATCTCTTTTAACAAAGCACTATATGAGATTCGCAAAAAAGCATAAAAATTTCACAATTGAGGATTGGAAGAAAGTGATCTGGTCTGACGAGAACAAAATAAATCGTTTTAGATGAGTTGGAAAGCAATGGGCGTGACGTCGGAAAGCTGAACAACTATCGTCGAGGCACGTATGACCAGCCTAAAATTTGGTGGCGGTTCTTTGACGCTATGGGGTTATACAAGTATGAAATGGAATGCGGTTGGAAAATGTCACAAGATTCTAGGCCGAATGAGCGCATCCGATTATATTCATATTTTCGAACAAAACATCTTAGAAAGCTTGAGTTAATGGGTTCTCATTATTGAAAACTCAACTTTCCAACAGGATTATGATCTCAAGCATACCACAAGAGCTACAAAAAGTTGCTTCCAAGATAAACAAATTAAAATTTTGGATCTGCGCCGCAGTCACCGGACCTCAAGCCAATAGAGCACCTTTGGGGAGAGCTCTAAAGGTACTTGGCCAGTAGCGATACAGTTCGCCGAAATCTTGGCGAACTTTGGCAACAAGTGACAGCGCACGGGAAAAAATGACAACAGAATTCTGTCAGAAACTATTGAACGGGATGTCTAACAGAATAAAAGCTGTTCTATTCAAGGGGTGGCTATATCAAATATTGGGGTTAAACTCGCATCAATGATCGAAAGGCTTTATCTTTGGTTTGTTTCACTTTTTGAATGAAAAACGTTTGAGTTTTTGAAAATATTAAATCTCCCCTTTGTTAATAAAAAAATTTCGAATTGATTTTGGTTTTGTTTTCGATCATTTATTTGAGGAACTGTTACGGCCGCTGATGAAGCGCATCCTCTTGTGTATAAGAGGAGGCAGCTACAGATGTAAGCGTTTATATACGTTTGTTTTTATGCGTGATTTTTTTTATCTTTTGTAATTACTCATCGATAGTGTGGCGGGAAAATACGTATTAAGCGCTTATAACTGTTTGCCACTTCAACTTGTCCGATTGTGTAATGAGCTTGAGACTGCGCATACGCCACCGCTTGGTTTGTAACGACGTTCGCTCATGCCTTGTCTTGTAGATATTTATATATACCCGTATTTGATATATCGACACATAAGCTGATACAGTTAAATGCCTCTTGACATCGTTTTTGAGAGCTCATTTTTTTCTTTGGCATTTAACTGCTCGTAAATTTTATCCAGCTGTCAAATTTTAATTTATTGTCTCTCATTTATTGACGCTTGGAGTGTGGCCAGACCAGTTTTGACTTCTTTTCTCCTGGTGCGCCTACAAACTATCTACGTACTACTTTTATGAGCTTTCAGTTCAAAAGCTCTAGCCCTTTTTTCTTCTTTTTCAGAATTGTATCTGTGACAATTTCTTTCACCTTTTTGGAAGTAATATGTCTGTTATTGTAAATTTTGCTTAGTGGTTTTGAGCATAAGCTTCCGCTTCCCCTACAAATTATCTGCGTATTTCTAAGAGCTTTCACTTTAAACGCTCTAGCCGCTTATTCGCGTTCTAAAGAGAGCTCGAGAGAAAGATATGTTGTCTATAGAGTTTTTTTTAACATTTCCCTGATCCAATCGTCACTAGCCTTTCTTTGAGAAGTTGACAAATTGTGTGGGATCCAACTTGAACAAATGTTTTTTTTTCAGTCAAATGTTCATGCAATGTTGAATATATGCTAGTCTCACTAATATCTATAGTTGCCACATATGTCTCATGATGACTTGCTCCATTAGTTTACGCACATCATTACTATTTTCTGGATCCACAACTGATTTAGGACGATCTTCATGAAATCCGTCTTGACGCAAGCTACGACCTCGATTGCTCGCAATTGCTAAGTTAATCCACCGAAAAGGTTACAAAAGGTGGCCGCGCGAAAATGTTCATGATTTAATTCTATTTTTCGGCTGATATGAGTATTTTGAGTCACTGTAAACAATGCATAGAGCGCTCGTATGTCAAAACGTTCTGAGGATGGATACCATCAAAAATGTCAGACTTTACGATAAAGTTGGAAGTTGCCAGATTGCAACACTAGGGTTGCCAAATCCCTAAATATAAAAGGCAACCTAAGCACGATTGTCTTCTTAAATGTTCGTCAGTCAGTTACCAAAGTGTACTGCTGGCCTCACTACAACATAGTGATGCAACAGTTGTTCTAAGCTGAAAACATGTCTCCAGTAAATCTTCAAAAAAAAACAAAATTTATTAGGTATAAAGATTTTTGAGTTGTTTTGGTGACAACTGCCATTATTGGCATTGGTTCAGAACCCTGTCTAATTATTCAGGCTAGAACTGTGCTGACTTATCAATCGAAGTTTTTTCAATTTTTATCATCGCAGAACTTACACAATTTATTCGATTTGTTTTAAATTTCTAATTATTCAATAATTACCGCTTGATTATAAAATACTTTTGTTTTCTCTTCGAAATGAAATCCAGGATTATTTTTTAAACTTTGTTTTATACAAAAATGCTCTTTATTGATATTTTTATGACATGCACAATTGTTCTGGCTTACACGTTATTACATTATTAACTATTGTTGTTGCTTCACAACGACAATTACCGTTTTTACATAAGTATTTTTGTTTTGTTTTTGCATTTATAATATAAAAAATCGATGATTATTATGTAAAAAGAGTATAATGAATCTCGTGGGCACACTGTGTGCTTCCTCCTAAGTTTATGGGATGCATATGTGTGTGGATAGATGGGAGTATGTGTGTGTATGCTGGTATTTTATACAAATTGTATGCTTTTGTGTTGTGAGTTTTCAAAAGCTGCAGTTGAAATATACTAAAATGAGAGTGCTTATTGGCTAAGATAGATGGAGATAGCTGCTACGTTTAACGAATAACAAATTTTACAACAAGTGTGTTCCGCCGCAAAGCGCTGCTGGCATTGCTGCTTGCTGGTGTCTCGAGTTCTGTTGCTTTGTTTTGTAGTTGTTGTTTTGGTGACGGCGGAAGCAAATGGCAAGTGACGGGCATCGTTTGATTGATTAGTTGTCGTATGCTTTGTGGAGTTGCGTTGAAGGATCAAGTGTGTGTGTTGTTGTTGTGGCAGTTAGAAAGAGAGACACGAAAGAGGCGAGCCGATATTGTAACGGCGGGTGGTGTAATGAGATGAAAGTGAAAGCTTTTGTGCGACGCTTTCGAAGCGCTTGCAAAGCGCGCACACACCTACGTATTAAATGAAGCTTATAATCTCAACTGTTTGGCTTAAACTAACAAAGAAAACCATGAAAACGTAAAAGGAGCAAAAATAAACAAAAAAGTATTAAAAAACGTAGACACTTGGCGATAGGCCGCGCAAGTCACGGTAAATGCTACATAACGATTTCATCTCTACCACTAATGCACATCCTCTCTCACGCTGTTCCTTTCTATTTCGCTACACAACGACAAACAGCACTTGAGCTTCTGGCAAAAATCGTCTACACTTGTTTAACGACACGCGTCCTCGGGCCTGGGCACCTTATTGGTAGCCAGCGAATTGGCCACCCTGTGCGCCACGTCCACCGGCGCCAGCATTGCCGTTGAAACCGTTGTTGACCTGTTCGTAACGGATGGTGGGACGGTAGCCATGTCCATCAGCCTCGTAGTCGACGATCTGTTTGCGGCCATCGGGCAAGAGCACGTAGTAACGGCCAACAGCCAAATCACCATCGCGTTGTTCCATGTGTCCGAAGTCATTACCGGATTCGTAGTCTTGCACGTCGTATTTGAATTCGTATTTAGCTGGGCCGTATTGTTCCTCGCCAGCATAACCGCCGTTGCCGCTGCCGCTGCCATAGCCGCCATTACCGCCTTGCTGCTTGGAGAAGATGGCACCGGTCAGAGCAGGAGCACCATATTGCGAGCTGGGCGCAGCTGGTGCACCGTATTGTGAGCTGGGCGCACCGGCAGCGGGCGCGCCATAGCTGGTGCTGGGTGGAGCGCCAGCAGCGCCGCCGCTACGTTGTGGTGGCAGGTAGTTGCTGGACGGCGACTGGAATGACTGGGTGGGCGGCAAGTATTGGGCTGAGGGCTGTTGGCCACCTTGGTTGGGGGGCAAGTATTGGTTTTGGGGCACTGGTGGTTCGGCACGGGCGAGCGAGACGCAGGCAAGGAGAGCTATCGTTGCGAAGCACTGCGGGAATGAAAACAATTAAAAAAAGAAAAGAATTAGCAAATTACAAAAATTACAACTGGCACAGTTAGGCAGTTAAGTTTGCATTTTGATAGCTTAATTAAAATGTTAATAGCCCTTTACGCATGCAAATGTGTGTTCTCAAGCGTTTAATGTGCTTAAAAGTTGCTGTATTATTGTCGAAATATCCAATTAAGCACCGCCCACTCGCTTATCTGCTGCACAAATCTTGCACGGCGCATTTTCAATTAACTTTTATAACCCATTGTGGCTTAAACTCGACGTTATTGTCTGCCTAATTGTATTACATGAAAATTCATAAACTTAATTAACATTTGCATTCGGGCGAATATGAGGCAAATCTGCACGAGAAGACAAAAAAAGGGCAAACTACTCAAAATACTACACGTGAACGCTGTCAAACAAGTGCAAACAATGGCAATTAAGTTGTCAGATCTAATCTAATAAATCTGTCAGATGCGCAGCGATAACGTGCCTAAGACGCTGCCAGACGCCACAAGACGCCGCAAGACACCCAGGGCGACTACAGCGCCTTCGCCGCCGCCACAGCGTGTCCGTACTCAACTGCTTTGGCGGCAGTGCGGGGTACGGCTGGCAAACTAGAACTGCGCCGAGCAGTGGAGCAGTGAGTGAGCCGGAACGCTCGCAGCAATTCGCATGCGCTGTGCAACTTGTAATTAGAGGAAATTAACATTTTATGCATGACGATGACAGTTGAGCTTCACAGCAGTCCATGCGCTGCAGCGGCGCGGTGTGTGCGCGCGAAATGGAGAAGCTGCACAAAGGCTGGTAATGCGATACGGACCAAGCGCGCGCGCAGCCGCAGTCAAGCAAAAAGCGACAGTCACCTGCTGACGCTCTGCAAGCGCCGCTAAATCGAAGCGTAGCAATTGTTGTTGCTGTTGCTGCGCATGCTAATGCGCTGATGCATTTCGTAGGCCTGCGACAGCGTACCAGCGGCGACGCGCATTTGAATGAGCGATTGCAAAATTTTGACTATTTTCGATCTTTTTTGCCTTGTCGCCGAGAATTTGGGTAGGAAATAAGTTGGATTTCACAGCAACGGCGCGACAAATTGTAAATGCTGGCAATTGGGTCGCCAAGCAATGCGCATGAAGCAAGAAATGCAGCGCGTTGAGGCGGCGGCGGTGCCATTGTATAAGTGCAATGTTGCAAAGCGCTTGGTTGTTGCTGGAGCCAGCTGAAGTTTGTATGCAGATTTTGTGTTTACGCGCAGCGGCAAGGAAACTGATATTAGCAAAAAATGCTAATTATTTAATATTTGCGTTATTGCATTTGCTGCAGCATGTGACTGCTGGCGGGCTAATTAAAGTCTCCGCCGCATATGACAACTTTGCTGCGCTTAAGCCGAGAACATATGCCGCCGCTGCTTCGTGCATTTTAATTTATTGCGCTGCCGTTATCTGCTACACGTTCTGGGAAATACAATTAAAGCGAAAAACGTTATGTGGCAATAGCTGTAATTGAGCGCTGCTCTTCTGCCACAGTTTGTGGTTGCAGCTCAAAAAGCGAAATATTACAAATTTGAAAGTGGCGCTTCATTAGTTGCCGCAACTGGCAATGCGCTTTAATGAGGAGCTAACCAAAAACAATTTTCGACAGCGTAAGCCTGAGTCGTTGCCTATTTGCAGCGTTTTTATTGCAACATTCGTGCGAATGGTGAACGTGCAGCATTCTAATAAGTGCGGCAAGGTCTGAAGTTGCAAGCAACCGCGCTAACATCTTCTGCGCCGTTAGTTGTCATTCTTAATTGAAAGTTGACCATGCGTTTGGCTGCGAACGTGCTGCCGTAGTTTTTTGCCTGTGGCCATATAAATCATTTTGATGACCATCAGCGATGTGTTGATTTGTGATTGCTTATGACTGATAGTTTTTGCTTCTTTGCCGTTTTATGTGTTCTCTTTAGTTTTTTCAGTTTAGCTTTTTATTTCTGCGTCTTTTATGTTGATTAACTGATAAATTGTTTCGAGCAAGCGTTAATTGTGTTGGCTATTAATTTTTATTGCTGCTTAAGTGAATGATTTTAACACCAACACAGGAAATATTGATAGTTAGTGTGAGAGGAATGTCTTCATTGCATAAGGCGCCTGATTTCAGCAGATAAAAATGAGGCGCCTCAGTTTGACAACTTTTATCTTAAAAGCCAACGATATTTATAATTATATGACTTGAGTCTCACCACAAGCTTTGATTTTTATAGCTAATAAACAAATTTGAAACAAAAATCCTAAATTATAACATTTCAATAACAAATATCGATAATGGCGCCAAATCATATTAAGTGAAAGTGTTTTCGAACCATTTTGCAAAAAGCTTTGATTTTTAAAAAAGTGCACTTAACTAGCACAAACAACATATATTTCGCTTACAATTTTGTAAAAAGTGCTCATAAATCAATAAATCATTTATTAAGTGAACAGTGTTCCACTTATACGCAGCTACCGTAACTCTACTCCGCCGAGGTTCGCTGCTTAAGTCTTTCGTTTGCCTTGCCACACACGCCAGCCGTGTAAAACTGATTGAATTTCGGCGTGAAAAATTCGAACATAAATATTATACAAACAAAAGCCGTTGGAAAAAGTAACTGTGACATGCTGTTTATTGCATGGCGGTTCGCCGAAAATCAGCAGCGAAAAAAGGTTAAGCATTTTAACGCCTCAAGACGAATAGCTTGTCAAATTAAGCGCCATGCATGTCTCGTATATAAGCTGAGTGCAGACGAAAGTGTGTATAAACGTATTTAAAACAGTAATTGTTTCTATAAAACTGTTTGTTAGAGCGGAGGGGAATATAAGCGTTGCTTGGCTATTGGCTCTTACAGCAACTTAAAGATCTTTTAATGACTTCTGCTGCCGAGTTTACTTCGAATAATAACTGTAAGTTGCTGCGAATGCAGGAAGCGGGTAATTTTGAGTTAAGTTTTCGCTTTTTTGAATTGAGATTAGAATAAACATATGAATACTAATCATTATGCTTTAGGATGTTTGAACTTTGGTTTGCGGCTTGATTTTGCTTACTTAACTTTAGATTTTTTTTATTTAAAAAAATTAAAAGCTGCAAAAATTCTAAGCTTAAAAATTAAATTTCTGTGATAATCAAAAATTTATTTAAAAAAAAATAATTAAGAATTTTTTTTTATTTTTATATATTATTAAAAAAATAGACTAAAAAATTAACTTTTTATTCAAAAATAAATTTTTTATAAAAGAATAAATATTTTATTTAATTTATTTAAATTTA
This sequence comes from Bactrocera neohumeralis, assembly GCF_024586455.1. Taxonomy (NCBI): domain Eukaryota; kingdom Metazoa; phylum Arthropoda; class Insecta; order Diptera; family Tephritidae; genus Bactrocera; species Bactrocera neohumeralis. Next base: position 88,608,595 of record NC_065921.1, on the reverse strand, counting down.
GTTTAATGTTTTTATTTCATTTATTTTAATTTATTTAATAAAAAATTTATTTCTTAAACAAAAAAATCATTTTTAAAAAAGCAAAAATATTTAATTCCTTAAACTTTTATTTTTCACAGAAAAAAAAAAAAATAAAACAAATAACTACCAACACCTAATTCATGAGAAAAAATATTTTTGTTTTTTCACAATTTGAATAAAATTTTATAATTTTAAGGCAGCAAGTAGCAAGTTCTTTAAGCGAAATAAAAAAACATTATTTTTAATTATGTAACTTGTCTTGCACTTGTTGTTGTCGTAAGTTTTCAACAGGTTTCTTGCTTAAGTCTTTTGTAATGTTGTTTTAAACTAGATTATAGTAATTTTTTTTTTTAATTTATTGAATGGGCAAGTGTTTGCAGAGTTTTACGATAGAAAGGATTAAATAGCCATAAAAATTATGTTGGAAATAGTTTTTTCTTTTATATTTTTTTTAAATAATAATTTTAAATATTTTTTTAATAATTTGTTTCAAATAGTTTTTAGTTTTTTCTTTTAATATTTTTTTTTCACTTAAGCAAATATGTATATATAGAAAAATTATTTTAAAAAATATCGAACTGTAAATTTTATTGTGGAATTGTAATGTTAACAAAATTTCAAAACAGTAAAATAATTTTTATTTGCAAGAGCACTGCAATTTTTTTCATAAATTTTTGTAAATAAAAAAAAATTGTTCAAAAATTTTATAAAAAAAATTCTAATCGTTATGTTAAAAAAATTAAAAAAAAAATAATATTTTTTGTGTGCAAGAACACTGTAAATTTTTAAATAATTTTTTGCAATTTAAAAAATACAATTATTCTGAAATTTAAAAAAATGTAATTTAGTAAAAAAAAAATCCAAATTGTAATGTTTAAAAATTTGAAAAAAAAATAATTTTTATAAATTTTTGTAAATTAAAAAAAAATTTCAGAAATTTTATAAAAACAAAATTTTATAAAAAAAAAATCAAATTTTTATGAAAAATTAATATTATAAAACGTATTTCCTTTCCAATTTGCTCTTTGAGTTCGCCTGCTGTAATGAATCATTATTTCTTCCAAAACACATTTTGCTTTATTACACGCAATACTTAAAAACAAATTGACTTTTGCGCTGGTTGTATCGATGATGTCCTTTAAAAACTCTAAATATTTGCCAGCATACAAATTACTGGGAGCACTGTGAGGCACTTGCGCATTTTCGCAAATAAAATATATTTTTCAAATATTTTTTGTATAAATTATTTTGAAAACTGTTCTTTTGTGTTGGCGTACCTTCATTTTGTATATTCACTGGTTTGGGTTTTGAATTATCACACACAAAAGTTGTTTAGCTACTTAGCTGTTTGTTCTTCTTGCGAAGATGGTTGAATTGAATTTGATACTGAAACAGTTTCGTAGGCCACTATTTATATTGTTTGAAACAAATAGTAGTGCAGCTAGCAGTTAGCAGCTAACAGAAGGCAGCTGGCTGCGGCAGGCGAAGAGGCTGCCGAAAGCGTTGGCCCAAAGTGGCAGAAGGCAAACGCGGCAGCGGCATGAACAAGTGCCACCGCATGGCGGGGTGCAAGAGTGTTGCGGTGGCTGTGCTTAGGGAAGAGCAACAGATAACATTAAGAAGACAAAATTGCGCGCCAAATTTTTCAAAAACTACAACAAAAAGGCAGGCAACACAACAACGCCGAGACAGCTTAGAAACTAAATTTGTGCTTAGCTACATGCCAGCAAGCAAAAATTAATTGTATCCGGAGAGCAAATGAGCAAGATGTGTAGAAACACAAATGTGCAACAACAACGAGCTTGAAATGAAAAAGTAAGCGGCAAAACTGCGAGAGCACAGCGGCGCTGAGGTTGTGCAGATCGAAGTGGCAAGCGGCAGCAATGTGATTTGAGCGGTTGGAAGAGCGCTGGCGGCTGCAGCGAGCTCCCGCGAAACATTAGCAACAACAACATCAAACAACAACAACAACAACATCTGCAACTTAACGTACGAAGAAGCAACCATAATGTCGGCTGAGCTCACAGTTAACGCTAGTTGTTGTTGCTTTTGCCGCTGCCACTGCGTGTGCTGTTGTTGCTGTTGCTGTTGTTAGCATCGCCAAAACAACAGTCAAAGGTACAAAACAATAAACACTTGAATAATAGTTGGCGGCAACAACACCAAAACTCATTCGCAAATGTACGCAACAGCACAATGTGCGCTGCTTGAAGGCGCAAACACAAACAACAACAAGGGCATATAAAGCACGCTGCTGCTTGGTAATGATGTTGCTGATGCACAGCAATAAACAGTTGCCATTATAGTCGAGCGCTGCTGGCCATTGCTGTTGTTTGCATTTGCGCTTCAGTTTCATTTTTAGGTTTATGTGAGCCACACACACACACACACTCAGGCGGCCGCCGCTTGGGCCACGAATGGGTGCAAATTTTTGTGTGTTTCTTCTTCTGCGTTTTTGGCAGGAAACATTGTTGTTTTCATGCGTTGCGTTTAGTGGCTTGTTGTTGGCGTCGGAGGATGCGGCGAAAGGCGCTTCGAATGCGTGCGAACACGAAAATTCCTGCAAACTCTTCGCACGACGATAAAATTAAATGTGCTTTTGTTCACAGTTAGAGTGGTTTTATTGCGCGTGGATGGAGGATGGAGTCATGTGTAGAAGTTCACGGGAGGATGGAGTCATGTGTAGAAGTTCACGCAAGTGAGGAAAGTTCTCTGATCGCCATTCACTTGGGAGTGGCCAGAAACGATTCTTTCACACATGGCTCAAGCAGCTCACTACTTCCGGTCTTTGACCAAGTATCCTCTGGGTAGCCTAAGAACATCCGTTCGAAGGCGAGCTAAAGTGAGAAGGCGAAACATTCCCTACAAGTTTGGGACCCGCCACGTAAAAAACACCCCCAGTGAAGAGCTACAACCAGCCTCGGATGAGAGACCCCCCTTTTGATGACGACCATGGCAAACGAAATAAGGACTACGAATTGAGGGCATGCACCTGGAATGTCCGGTCCCTTAATTGGGAAGGTGCCGCTGCCCAGCTGGTTGATGTCCTCGTAAAGACAAAGGCTGACATCACCGCCGTCCAAGAAATGCGATGGACGGGACAAGGACAGAGACGAGTAGGTCCTTGTGACATTTACTACAGTGGCCATATAAAGGAGCGCAAGTTTGGTGTAGGATTCGTGGTGGGAGAGAGCGAATGAGAGAGAGAATGAACGTCTAGCCACAATCCGCATCAAAGCGAGGTTCTTCAACATATCGCTGATTTGCGCCCACGCCCCGACGGAAGAGAAGGACGATGTGACCAAAGATGCCTTCTATGAGCGCTTGGAGCGCGCTTATGAGAGCTGCCCCCGCCACGATGTCAAAATCGTGCTTGGCGACTTTAACGCCAGGGTGGGCAAAGAAGGTATATTTGGCACTACGGTCGGTAAATTCAGCCTCCACGACGAAACATCCCCAAATGGGTTGAGGCTGATTGACTTCGCCGGGGCCCGAAATATGGTTATCTGTAGTACTAGATTCCAGCATAAGAAGATTCATCAAGCTACCTGGCTGTCTCCGGATCGAAAAACTACCAACCAGATCGATCATGTTGTGATAGACGGAAGACACGTCTCCAGTGTTTTAGATGTGCGTGCGCTCCGAGGTCCTAACATCGACTCGGACCACTATCTTGTTGCAGCTAAAATTCGCACCCGCCTCTGTGCAAAAAAACGCGCGCCACCAAACACAAGGAAGGTTCGACGTCGAGAAGCTGCAATCACAACAGACAGCCGAACGATTTTCTACTCGGCTTGCACTCCTGCTCTCTGAGAGCACTCGTCAACAACTCGGTATAAGGGAACTGTGGGACGGCATTTCAAACTCCTTACGTACAGCTGCAACCGAAACCATTGGTTTTCGGAAAGTGCAAAAGAACAGCTGGTACGACGAGGAGTGCCGTGTCGCAGCGGAGAGAAAACAGGCTGCCTACCTCGCAACGTTACGATCGACCACTACACGTGCGGGATGGGATAGATACCGAGAGTTGAAGAGGGAAGCGAGACGCATTTGTAGACAGAAGAAGAAAGAGGCTGAAATGCGTGAGTACGAAGAGCTTGATAAGCTGGCCGACAGGGGTAATGCTCGAAAATTCTACGAAAAAATGCGGCGGCTTACGGAAGGTTTCAAGACCGGAGCGTATTCCTGTAGAACCCCCAAAGGTGATCTAGTCACTGATGCCCAGAGCATACTTAAATTATGGAGGGAACACTTCTCCAGCCTGCTGAATGGCAGTGAACGCACAACACCAGGAGAAGGAGAACCCGATTCCCCAATCGATGACGATGGAGCAGACGTTCCATTACCCGACCATGAAGAAGTTCGAATAGCAATTGCCCGCCTGAAGAACAACAAAGCGGCAGGGGCCGACGGATTGCCGGCCGAGCTATTCAAACACGGCGGCGAAGAACTGATAAGGTGCATGCATCAGCTTCTTTGTAAAATATGGTCGGACGAAAGCATGCCCAACGATTGGAATTTAAGTGTGCTATGCCCAATCCATAAAAAAGGAGACCCCACAATCTGCGCCAACTACCGTGGGATTAGCCTCCTCAACATCGCATATAAGGTTCTATCGAGCGTATTGTGTGAAAGATTAAAGCCCACCGTCAACAAACTGATTGGACCTTATCAGTGTGGCTTCAGACCTGGCAAATCAACAACCGACCAGATATTCACCATGCGCCAAATCTTGGAAAAGACCCGTGAAAAGAGAATCGACACACACCACCTCTTCGTCGATTTCAAAGCTGCTTTCGACAGCACGAAAAGGAGCTGCCTTTATGCCGCGATGTCTGAATTTGGTATCCCCGCAAAACTAATACGGCTGTGTAAACTGACGTTGAGTAACACCAAAAGCTCCGTCAGGATCGGGAAGGACCTCTCCGAGCCGTTCGATACCAAACGAGGTTTCAGACAAGGCGATTCCCTATCGTGCGACTTTTTCAACCTGCTTTTGGAGAAAATAGTTCGAGCCGCAGAACTAAATAGAGAAGGTACCATCTTCTATAAGAGTGTACAGCTGTTGGCGTATGCCGATGATATTGATATCATCGGCCTCAACACCCGCGCCGTTAGTTCTGCTTTCTCCAGGCTGGACAAGGAAGCACAGAAAATGGGTCTGGTAGTGAACGAGGGCAAGACGAAGTATCTCCTGTCATCAAACAAACAGTCGTCGCATTCGCGACTTGGCACTCACGTCACTGTTGACAGTCATAACTTTGAAGTCGTAGATAATTTCGTCTATCTTGGAACCAGCGTAAACACCACCAACAATGTCAGCCTAGAAATCCAACGCAGGATAACTCTTGCCAACAGGTGCTACTTCGGACTGAGTAGGCAATTGAGAAGCAAAGTCCTCTCTCGACAAACAAAAACCAAACTCTATAAGTCACTCATAATTCCCGTCCTGCTGTATGGTGCAGAGTCTTGGACGATGTCAACAACGGATGAGTCGACGTTGCGAGTTTTCGAGAGAAAAGTTCTGCGAAAGATTTATGGTCCTTTGCGCGTTAGCCACGGCGAATACCGCATTCGATGGAACGATGAGCTGTACGAGATATACGACGACATCGACATAGTTCAGCGAATTAAAAGACAGCGGCTACGCTGGCTAGGTCATGTTGTCCGGATGGACGAAAACACTCCAGCTCTGAAAATATTCGACGCAGTACCCGCCGGGGGAAGCAGAGGAAGAGGAAGACCTCCACTCCGTTGGAAGGACCAAGTGGAGAAGGACCTGGCTTCGCTTGGAATATCCAATTGGCGCCACGTAGCGAGAAGAAGAAGCGACTGGCGCGCTGTTGTTAACTCGGCTATAATCGCTTAAGCGGTTTCTACGCCAATTAAGAAGAAGTTCGGGGATCTCATTAAAATATTGCTTCTGTTTTAAAATTAATAAAATTTTATTATTTTTTGTGCAAAATATGTATTTGGTAGTCGAAAAAGTTTTTTCGTATTTTGTTAATAGATGTTGTCGCAGGCGTATATCTCCAGCGCAAACAATCACATTGTGTCATACCATATAGTGTTGGAAAGGTGAGATTTTAAGTTTCATTTAACCAAAATAACAATTCGGGGAAGTTGAAAAAAAGTTACAGTTATTCAAAAATGAGTTTAAATAATGAAGAAATTCGCTATGTTTTGAAAATTTTGTATAAAATAGGGAAGAATGTCACACAAGCCACCAATGAAATTTGTGTGAACTTATGGAAGTTGGTGCTCTCGCTTCCGTTCTGAAAATTTCGATATTTCGATTTACACTGATGAATGTTTTACACTGATGGAATAATATCTCTAGCGAAAAATAGCAAAAATAGGTCGACCAAAATGGTACATATTTTTGTTTATTTATTTATTAGTATAAATAAAAAAAAAATAAGTTGAAGTTTGATTAAAAATATTAGAAAGTCGACTACCCAATATATTGGTTACCATACACTAATATTAAAAAAAATTAGAATTTTCGTTATAAAATGAAGTTGAAGTGTGATTAGAAATACGAAAAGACTTTTCGACTACCATTATTAGTTGCGTGAGAATGTAAGTGCTTCGAATTCGATAGACATTTTGTTGATCTTTTTAGATCATGTGAACTTCTTTCTCACAGTAATTCTGGCAAAATAAGTACAAAATGCATGTAAATGATGTCTAACCAAGGGCAATAAGGACGACCTCTAGCTTAATAGATTTAGATAAAATTTTTCGTCAGAGAATACTATAATGTGTCATCTGTGGCACAAAGAAGGGACAAAAGAAGCAGTTATCGCCGAAAAAGTTCAAACTTTTGTTTATTTGGTAAATTTTATAATTTTTTTATGGACTCAGTGGTTCAGCATGGTTTTCTTTGGTCAAATTTCATTGCTTCAATTCTTTTCAGCAATGCATAGAACAAACAGGGCTCAAACCAGGCAAAAAAGATTTGTTTTTGAATGATCTTTAGTTGCCACACAGGCCGCATGAGCACGCAGGAATCATAACAGCGTCAGCACGCAGCAAAAGCATTAATACACGCGTCGCCTAAAACAAAAGCCAAACATAAATGCCAAATGCCGATACGACGTATGAAAAATAATGAAAAATAATCATATTCGCAATATGAGCGCAACAATGACTGCACGAGTGTGTGTGTCACTACGTGCAGCGCTTCACATTTGATAATGAGCTTTACACCGTTTTTCATTTGCCGAGAGAGCTCGCCAGCGCATACAACGGCGCTATCGCGTGTGTGTGTGATAGTGGCTCAGCAGAACGCTCATTCATCAGTCCAACTCCACTTAGCGGCATATGTGCTGTTGTTGTTGCCACCAGTAAAGCATACAGCAGCTATTTGTAAAGCAACAATAACATGCTGCAAAGCGGTTCGCGCTGCGCCTGTTGTTGTTGCAGTTATTGTGCCTGCTAACAAATTAAAAGTTTCATTCATTTGTAATTAATGTGCTCGCATATTCATTTGCATGTTGTTGCTGTTGCTTTAGCTTCATATTGCTGATGCTGCTGACTCGCTTGTGTTGCCGCAGCGTCTTCGCTCTCATAGCTTCGTCGCGAGCGAAACTAGTGCACAGCTGACTATATGCGATTTCGTGTGTACTCTCTCTCAGTTTGTTAGAAAATATTTTTGGCGCTCGGCTGGTCTGCGCAGTCGCTGTTTCATACTCGGCATGCTGTGTATTTCACTCATACGCCGTGTGTGCCACAAACATTGTTAACTGCTGTCAGTGCTATCAGTCTTGCCCAGTTGCTGACACAGTTTGGAGCTACCATTACAGACATCTTGGTTTAGTTTTTAAGTTTTGGTTAATTTTTAGGGGCTTGGGTAAACTATGAAGTTAAGGAGTTTTGGTTTTAAGAAAGGATTTTTGGAGTAAACTGGTGATTAAAATTGAGGAATAGTACACAATAGCAGCTGTTTACTATTTTTATATATTTATTTATTGAATAAAAAAAAAATTGTTTTAACATTAAGAGCCGTTTTCTTAATGTTTGGTTCGCAGCCTTCACTCAGTTGAGTTCTTTTGAATTTAATCATGACTCCTTCTTTCGGTAATTGAGAAAACAGCTCCTAGAGCAAGAAGCAAAGGTTGCTAAAGCCTCTTTAGTTCAGTTAGGCAAATGATTGAATTAATATAAAAATAAGAATAAAAATATAAAAAAAAAATTTAAAAAATCACGCATACCGGATTCAAAAAAAATAATAGTCCCAAAATCGATTAAAAAATAATTTTTAATCTTTTAAGCGCTTTTTTTATATTAAATAATTATTATTAATCCGGTTTTTGGGATTATTATTTTTTTAATTTTTTTAAAATAAACTATTAATTTTAAATATGTTTTTTAAAAATTTAATAATGAATTGAAAACTACAAAAGACAAATTTTAACCTCAACAATATAATTAAAAAAAAAAATGTCCTAAAATTCACAGTTTTTCGAATAAACATTAAAGAAAATTTAGTTTTTAGTCCCAACATTGCAACTAAAAAAAATTGAAAAAAAATTTCAAATGCTGTTTAAGAATTTATTTTTATTTTTTTTTTGAATTGAAAAGTAAAAAAGAAAAAAAATTTCTCATGTAACAAAAAAATAATTTCTCTTAAACATTTTAACATTTTTCGCGTTCATTTAAAACACAAAAATAATATTTTCAATGCCTACATCTTGGATTAAAACACGAAATCATAATAATTTTTAATCCCAACATCGGGATTAAAAGACGAAAATCCAATTTTTCCAAATTTTAAAGAGTAGGTAATTGTTTTTTAATCAAATTTTTGTAATTAAAAAAATTGCAGCCCTGTTGACAACAAATGACAAGTAAGTTGTTTCCCAGCAGGATTAATAAACGTATTTTAGGTTGGGGGTTGATATCACAATAAAAAAGTATTTTTTTTGAAAAATTTTGAAAAAAATATTTTTTGAATAATTTTTGGAAAACTATTTTTATTCAATAATTTTTTTTTTTTAATAATTTTTTTTTTTTAATAAATACATTTATATAAAAAATTTCGTAATAATTTTTTTAATTCTAAAAATTTTTAAAGCCACTTAAAATTTATTTTTTTTTATAAATTTTTTAAAGCATTAGGCTTTTTGGTCATGTTGGTGATCAGTATTTTTTATTTTTTAAAATATTTTCTCCTTAAAATTTTTTTGTAAGATTCACTTTCAAAAATACTTATAATATTTGTAATTTTTTTAGCAAAAATCAAAAAAATATATATGTAGCAAAATATTTGAGGAATAAATTTCATACATAGTTTAAAAAGTAATTTTAGTATATTTTCCGTAAAATTTTGTTGTTGTAAATTTTACAAAAAAAAAATAAAATATTTGCTATTTTGAAATCTTTCCATTCTAAATTTCCTCAGCCGCGCATTCACACGCTTCTTAATGTCACTCGCGTGCATTGAAGCACAAATCCGCACACTTATTGCCACAAATTGCGCAGAGCGCATGCGTGCGCCTCACAAATATGCATAAGTGCAAATAGATCATTTAAAAATACATTTAATTTTTTTATTAACCGCACGGCGCTCATTTGTGCCGCCAACGACACGCAATGCCCGCGCCTGCAACATAACAATGGATGTCATAAAAGCGTACAAATATTTGTGCTGAGCAAATAAGTGAAGAGGGTGTTGAGGCCGCCAGCCGCGACCGAACAATAACGGTTTATTGTGCTTTCAACTGTCAGCGCCGGCTGCACATCGTGCGGTGTGCGGTTATGCGTGCGAAGTGTAATGCGAGTTGGCGCACAAAAGACTCAAGCAACGAACTTGACTCTGCTCGACGCGCTTCTAAGCGCGGCTTGGCAAATATTGACGAAAAATATAACAGAATATGCCGCAAAAATCGACGAATATGAAACGCGTATTTATGAAATTGCAAAATCTTGCAAGAAAAATGATTGCTGGTAAACAATACTAATAAGCAACAACAACTGCACATTCAAAGAACGCAATTATGGTGCGCCATAGTAGCAACAAGCAACGCAGATTTGTAGAAAACGAACAGACGTTAATTTGACGCAATTCGCACACGAACGCGGCATGCTGCGCTCGCGGCAGCTGAAGGTGCTGGCAGTTATGGCGGCTGCGCGCGGTGCGTCTCGCATTGAGAATCGAAATTGAAAATTTTGCAACTGCCTAAAATGAATTCGCAAAAAGATTGGGGCATTCGAAAGAAATAAATGCACGTACGCGCGTCTTTTTTCGACCTATCGAATGAATGGCTGGCAACAACAATGCGCAGCACAATCACCGATCGGCGACACACGCTGTCAGTGCATCGATTGAAGACGAGCGCGCCGTTGAGTTGGCGGCCTTTTTGGATGCAAACTACGGACAGCCGGCCACAGCCGCTATTGCAGCTGTTGTTGTGCACCTCGATCTGTTGTTAGTGTTGGGTCCGCGGCGGTAGCGGTGTGCTTACTGCAATATTCGGCGGCTGCTCGTCGGCTGCTGGCAGTTAGCGCGTGGCTCACCCGCTGCCGGTCATTCTTGGTACGCTTCGCTACGTCGACTGAAGGTTTGGCTGTTTTAAGGCGCGCGAACCAAATGAGATTTTAGCCGCCAACTGTGCTGCCGTTTTTTTGCTACATTTTGCGAGTTTTTGAAATTGAAATTATAAATGTAAAAAAGCGAAAAGCGGCGGCATTGTGCAATGCGGCGTGGAATTGTTTATGCATCGCAAGGGTGTTTGCATGCTGATGAGTTCATGCGCTGCTCGCCGGGTTACTGTAACATGCGCTAGACGCTAGACGCTTTGTTGCTCGGCAGTCACAATCAAAGGCCGCCACTTTTGCTCGAATTTAGCATTTGTTTTTATGTCTGTTTCTACTTTTCTGTTGTTGCCACCAGCGTTCTATGCCAGATTTTGTGCTGTTATGATTTTATGAGCAACGCCACCGTTTGTTTGTGTTGTATGTGTGTAAGCTGTTGCTTGTATTGCACCGTTTTATTGTTCTAGACAAAAAATTTATGAACACATTTTATTGCCTCCACCGCTTTGCGAAATTTCGCTGGCATCGCACCTAGGCCAAGTTGCAAGTGTGCACATGTTCCCATATGTATATCGTGTGCGGCTGTTTGACCCAGCTGCGTCAAAGTAATAGCTATAAAAATTTGCTTAATAACTGTAAGAATTCCTAATTATCCATGGCTATAAACACATTCACATTAACATTAGTTGTATTGCGGTGTGGTAATATTTTAAATATAAACAAATTAAGTTTTGCTATTAGATTAGCTACATGGAGGCGTCTTCACACGATCTCCAAAACTTTATTTTTGCCGAAATTGCTTAATTATGAGTGAATAAGAGGTGATGGTAGGCGGGTTCTTACAGCAGCTATACGTGAGAATGTTAGTAATGCAAGATTTTAATGCTTTTTGTACTAGAATATGAGTTCAGTATAATAAAAAAATTGTTAAATAAATAAAATCATATTTTAAGTATCTAATGTATTTTAATTTAAGGGAAACGGTGTCTATTCAAATTTGAAAATGGTCAAAAAAGAATTTTTGAATAATTGGCTTTTTTCAAATCAAATTGAGCTGTTTCGATTCATTTCCATACGTAATTTTTTGCCAAATTCTATTCTAAAGATAATCTCAAAATTTGAGGTCGATCGAATAAAAAAATGTTGCTTGAAATTTTTCTCGCTTGAAAATTTTTTCTTCGCTACAAATCAGTTTGAATTTTTATTGATTAAAAAGAATAGTTAAAAAAAAGATTTTTTCTAATTCTAAAGTCAAAATTCATAGTATGAGAGATCAGAAACTATTGGGTAGTCGAAAAAGTCTTTTCGTATTTCTAAACATACTTCAACTTATTTTTTGTTGTATTTATACCAATAAATGAAGAAACAAATGTGTACCATTTTAGTCGACCACTTTTTGCCATTTTTCCGCTAGAGACATTATTACATCAGTGTAAAACTTTTCTGGTTTCTCGGTGAAAACTACAACAAGTAATTTTCACAGGCTTCTCTTGCAGCCAACTTTACTCCATTTAGGGAGTTCTGCATTCACCAAAACAAATGGTAGTCCGCCGGTGCGAGGTAGGACTATATGGTGGATGCATCAAAACTCACCATCCAAGCTCTTCCAGTTTTTGCCGAGTCATCAAAGATGTGTATGGTCTTGCGTTGTCCTGATGGAACACGAAGCCCCTTCTGTTGATCAGTTCAGGTCGTTTTTTCGATTGCTTGCTTCAATATCATCAGTTGTTGACAGTAAATTATAGAATCAATCGTTAGACCGGGGTGGAGCAGCTCAAAGTGGATGATTCCTTTCCAATCCCATCAAACACTCAGCATAACCTTTCGAGGCGTCAATCCTGGCTTTGCGACCATTTGTTGGGCTTCACCACGCTTGAACCATGATTTTTTCCCACATTATTGTCGTATTTGATCCACTTTTCGTCTTTTGTTGCCATTCGCTTCAGAAATGGTTCGATTTCATTTCGTTTCAGCAAAGGATCGCTTATGTTAATTCGGTGCATTAAATTTTTCACAGTCATTTCATGGGGTACCCAAACATCGAGCTTGTTTTTGTAGCCAGCCTTTTTTAAATGGTACAAAATCGTTTGGTGATGAATGCTAAGTTCCTTAGCGATGTCATGGCGGCTTATGTGACGGTTCTGGTCAATGTTTTCCATAATTTCAGCGACTTTTTCAACAATAGGTCGCCCAGAGCGAGGTGCATCTTTCACATCGAGATTTCCAGAACGAAAGCATGTGAACTATTATTGTGCTACACGAAAACATTTCAAAAATAAATTTCACAAATTTCGTTGGTGGCTTGCGTGGCATTCTTCCCTTTTTTATACAAAAATTTCAAAATATAGCGAGTTTCTTAATTATTTTCACTCAGTTTTGAACTGCTGTGACTTTTTTTCAACTTCCCCGTATTTTTTTTTTGGGTTCATTTAAAATGAAGCTTAAAGTCTCACCTTACCAACATTATATGGTAGACACTATGTGATTGGTAGCACTGGAGATATACGACTGCAACGACACCTATTGACAAAATACGAAAATACTTTTTCGACTACCCAATATATATAAGAGTAGTTGATTTAAGACGTATTTAGTAAAACATGACCAACTTTTTGAGCTCTTTAGATCACTTTAATTTTGTTAGATTCACAAATCTGTAATTAAAGAGAAATAAAGCTTTAAAAATATTTTAGCAACTGCTAAAAATACAGTTATGCCATTCTTAAACGTTTTTCTAAGTGATTAAACGTGCTTAAGCATTTGCTCATAATTTTGTGCGCATGCGCCTAACCTCTTGCACTTAAACTTGAAACTGACCGCTTGCCGCGCTAGTTTGCCTTAGCTTAATTCAGTTTTTCTAATTTTTATTGCGCTAATTAAGCGTTTAAAGCAAGGCGCTGCAAACATTATATGCCTTAAAGCGGGTGCAGGTTTGTCGCTTAAGTCTTTAGTTCATAAGTTGCCTGAGCAGCCACATGCGAGGTCTCATTTACTGGCATGTATAAGCGCAAATATTTGTAAATATGTAAGTTCGCTGCGTAATTTGGCACTTACATCAATTACTTTTCGCACATTATGAGCCCTTAAATGAAAAATTTAGGGCCACTTTAAGGCCTTTTTAGTCGAACAAGTTTTATGGCAATGCAAATTTGGCAGCGTCAAGGTCACACGTGCAGAAAAATCGTTGGTTTTTCATTTCTATGATTGTGATTTTGAATTTCATTTTCACATTTTCAACTAAAGTAGATGCTTGTTATATCAGCGCGTCAATTCTCTTTATATTATAATAAGTATTAAAAATTACATAAAAAAACAAAAGTTCATGATAGATTGAAACCCGTCGGAAACGAAATATAAAATAGCAAACATTAAGGGAAAAATAAATAATTTAAGGGAATAATAATTTACGGGCGGTCTAAGGTTGGCAAAAAAGATGTGAGGAGCGTGGCTGAATTTTTAAGGGTTTGACGTGGTTTATCTGGATTTCTGGCAAAACTACGAGTCCTCTAGAAAAAAGTTATATGGCAATGTTGTAGGTAATAAAGAGGTATATAACTTTTGCATACAGACTTCTTCCATATAACCTCAAAATTAATGTGAAAAGTTCACATTACCAAATATTTGGGTTTTTTATTTTTATCTTGTACAGAAAAAATCTCAAGTCAAAATATCAAATTTTAATTAAAAGGCAGAAGTAGTTTCGCCAGATTGAGAAAAATCAGATTGCCAGATTGAAATAAATTATTTCTATTTTTTTAATTTTTATAGCTAAAAAAATGTATTTTTTTAAATAAACACTAAAAAATCTCTGTAATTGAAATTTCCTCTATATTTTATGCCTGTAATGACATTGAAATTACTGTATTTCATTTGTGATAATTTTAAATTACTTTGCAATTACATTTGTAATCAGATTGTTTTGGGCTTAAGAAACTAATTTAATCTTGAACTTCAACTTACAACAACTATGCGCACAGAATAAATAACTTACAATTTGGGACGCCAGAAACAACAACAATGCATTTTTGTCAATTTAATTAAGCAAATAATTAAAATAGTCCCAAAGAAAAACAAGCATATGTACACTTCGTCAAATCTACCTATGAGTTACCTAATAACCGATGCCAGCTGGTTGTTTTTGCCTTTGTTATACCCTGAACAGTGTATATTAAGTTTGTCACGATGTTTGTAACACCCAGAAAGAAGCGTCGGAGACCCTATAAAGTATATATATATAAATGATCAGTATGTTGAGCTGAGTCGATTTAACCATGTCCGTCTGTCTGTCTGTCCGTCCGTCCGTCCGTCTGTATATATACGAACTAGTCCCTCAGTTTGCAAACGTTTAAGATATCTTCAAGAAGCTGCTCATTTGTCGGAACGGCCGATATCGGACCACTATAACATATAGCTGCCATATAAACTGAACGATCGGAATCAAGTTCTTGTATGGCAAACTTTCACATTTGACAATGTATCTTCACCAAATGTGGTATAGATTATTTTCTAAGACAACAATGTAATCTCCGAAGAAATTGATCGGATCGGTTAACTATAGCATATAGCTACCATACAAACTGAACACATAGTTACTAAAAGAAATGCACCTGTGAAGGGTATATTAGCTTCGGTGCAGCCGAAGTTAACGTTTTTTCTTGTTTTTGTTTTGTTTTTGTTTTTGCTTACATCACATAACGTCCATATGGCGAGCATGCTTACATCATAACTTCTTACTGTAGGTTTTAGCACTCGATGTGCTGTAATGACAGTCGGTGCCACAGGTGATGCGCCCACAGTCGATTGCTTGGAAAAATGTTAAATAATTTGTAAAAATTAAAGAAAAAAGAAACGAAAATGGAAAACCATAAAAATAACTACACAACTTTTGCCATTCTATGTATAACTCATGGCTGCTTCGGCGCTGTCTCTGCTGTGTTTGCTGTAGTTGTTGCACTGCTGTGTTTATTCAGTGTTGCTGTAATTTTTCAGCGCTTATTGTTGTTTCGTTTGCCTTCAAAAGCTGCAATGCGCCGCAATTGAACCGCATTCGTCACGACCCTTCTCCATTTCGGCGCATTTTGTCATTGGTACGTGTGTGTTTTGTCACCAAGTAATTTGCAAACGGATGCTCTTCATTTGCCCCATGTGCTTGGCTTAGCTCACTATGCGCTGCATCGAGAATAAATCGGCACACAACACTGGCAAGTGCTTTTAATGACAAATTGTTTAGAATTTTTCACAAAAAATCAGCAATTTTGGCTGCGACAAATTGGTTTACGTGCAACACGGGCCAAGCGACACGAAGCGGATATTGAATTGCCTGCCAGTGGAGTGGGGTTAGGGCCTGCTCGAAACTTGGTGGATAATTAAAGCAAATGTGCAAGTATATCTATGTATATAAGTACATTTTATATATACACATATTTAACTCAGTCGAATCGTTTGCAATTTTTAACTTTTGGAAACTATTAGAGATATGTTTTTCTTTCAAAAATATTTTTATTGTAGAAATACGAGTTGTGAACAATATTACACGCTAAATACTCCTTCCATTACATTATTCGCGCATTTGATAATGAAAATGTTAGTTTCTCTTGATATATTTCAAGCTCTTTCAATATTTCATTCATTCGCGCATAAATTTTTAATTCTCAACTGGTTTATAAAATAGTTGGAAATTGTCAATAGCTGCGAAATATAACACCTATGTAACTGTAAAGAGTAACATATATTTTTTCACACCTACATAGCAACAAAAAAGCAAAACAACAACAATTTTGTTGCCCCATGTGGCAAAATACAATTTAAAGTAAACAAATTTGAAAGCTTTACATGGAACGGCGTGTCAATTGATTGCATTTTAAATTTGGCGTAGAATTAAAGTTTAATTTGTGCTGGCAATTGCTGAAATCCTCATTTAATTGAATTGCCCAATAGTTTGCAAGTAATTCTGGTTGCTTTTTTTGTGCTCCAGCGTTTGGCGAATTTATCAAAATTAACACGTTGTGTAATAAAATCAGAAAACGGTAATTTGCGAAGTTCTGTTGGTGAAAATATTTAATTTAGTGGAAAGATACTTGCCGAGTTTATAAAGAAAACTCTCTAAAAATAGGTAAATTAAGTAAATCGATTCAATGGAAGCTGAAAAATCGTGGTTACCGAAATAGGTTGGATGCCAGATCAACAGCATACCGACCATCACTGAAAATAATTTGATTTTTGAAAAATTCTGTTGTAGACATATTCTTGAAAAGTTAAGTCTGGAAGATTTTTTGTTTTTGCTGTGATATTCAGCTTCTCGTGAGTTCATCTTGAGATTTCCAAATGACTTCACTTAATGACTTCTAATCACATCACGTCAGGGCACTAGAATCACAAAAGCACTGACCAGGCATGGTGCTGCTTAACTCATATGCAGCCAGCTGGCAGCCAGCTTCTCTTGAGGTCATCTTGCGATTTCCAAACCAAATCACATCGCGGCGAGAGTTAGCAGACAGCCATCTTCCCCTGAAGTGACCTTGTGACTTCCAAACCAAAGCGAGAGGCACATAAATACAGTTCAGGCACGGTCCCTGCTTTACTTATGAATATAGGCAGTTAGCTCCCCGTGGAGTCACCTAATAACTTGTAAATCACATCACATCGAGGTACAAGAGTAACCTATGTACTGGTTAGGCACGGTGCCTGCTTTCCTTATATAGAGCTAGCTGACAGTCAACTCCCCCTGAAGGCGTCTAATGAACATTTTCGTTGTCGTAAGGTCACCTTGTAACTTTCAAACCAAATCACAGCAAGTCGCGAGAGTTACCTAAGCACAGATCAGATCCTGTGTCTGCTTTTCTTATATAGGTCGGCTGTCAACCATCTATATTTTACAATTGACCATTCAAAATCAATATGGCGATGAATTCATAACGGTAAACAAATTTTAACAACGGTATTTTTAAAGAAGTTCCGATTGCTGTTATAAAACTGGAAGAGTTTTCAAGTAAACAATTAATTTTTTACTAAAACATTTGCAGTTTACACCTTAACATCGTATTTTTTTCTTTAACTGCCGCTGCCACTTGCTACTCCTACTAACTGGAAATTCATTTCTGTTGCCATTACTAAAACAATCGCCACTGCAACGCTTCTATAATTAATCAAATGTGCAAGCAGGTGAATGGGCGTTTAAGAGGTGTTTTCGAAAAGGTGTTTCCAAATATGTTAATGCTGTCCAAGTGGAAGCTGCAACATTTGAATCAACAACGCTTTGAGCAATTCGCAAATCAGTTTGCTCTTATTTAATGCCAAATCACGTTGCTTCAGGTGCGACAGTGTGTGCGAAAACACACATGTAACGCCTTCATGCAACTGTGTATGTGTATGTGTGTGTGTAGTAATGAAAGCAATAACTGTATCGGCCGGCAAAATAATGAATAATCGCTTTGTATGTGTGCGATGAAAGCTGCTTCATTGGACACTATAAATATTTTCGTGTATTTGTGGTGCACTGGTTGGTGTGGCGCAAGCGCAGCGGCACCAAACCTTGAATTATGCTCCTATTTTTCGTCTTTAGAAATTGTATTACATATTTTCACTTTATTTTTAACTAGGGCATTAATACAATGGCGTGTAATAAGTTCACGCTTTAACACAGATGCACGATATGGCTATTTTGGCTTCGATTGGCCGGCACCTGACACCGCATTTCTTATTATATTATTTAATATTTTTATTGGCAATATGTTTTTTGACAGCTTTTATGCGCAATGGAGCGTTAGATAGGTTTTAAGCGGAGCAAAGTTGTGATATGAGCTGCGCATGCGCCGCGGCTATCTATTAGCTATGGGTAATGAATTGCTTTTCCTCTTCTTTATAGCTTTTATATGCTGTTATTAATGGATTTTGTTATTTTTTTAATATAATGAAATTAAATTCGTAGAATTTTTCGACAAAAGTTAAAATATTGGATAATCGAAAAAGTCTTTTCGTATTTTGTTAATAGATGTCGAAAATAATCAAAAGAAATTGCTATTTTGAGTTTAGCTGAATATTATGTATGTGTTTATAATAATTTTGGTACTCAACTTTCATTTCAGCTTTTCAACTTAACTCATGTAATATAATTTAAATATATCTAAGTATTTCTTTTTTTGAGCAATTGTACCAAAACACTCCAAACATCTAGTCATGAGCAAGAACAACATTCCTGCGCGCCTCTGCCGCATTTATTTTTACGTCTACGTAGTCATTTATAATACACGAGACATGCACATGTGTCCGCTTATGCGGTCACAGCTAAGAAAAACACTGAGAAATGCGCGCTTTGCCGTCAAATGCCGACAAGCGTCGGTGATGCGTCAAGTGTCGATGGCGGAATAGCTGTTTCGTTTATCATTTTTCTTGCTTTTTTCTTATGCGAAGTGGAATTTTTGTTCTCGTTTTTCATTGTAGCGCGTGGTTGGTTCTGACTGCGTTGGCAGAAGGGCACTTGACGGGTCTTAGGCAAATAGTTGATTACTTACTTAGATTAGTTGAGCATGCGCTAAAGCGGATTTTATGCAAAGCATTTTGAAATTCTATCTACACATACATACATACTTTCATATAGTGTAAGCATGAATAATTTGCTTAAGTTCTTCTAATTATGAGCATAACATCATTTGGGTAAACACACAGTTGTTGCATGATCTAGTTTGAAGTTGAATACGGAAGCGTTGTTGTGATTCACACCTACGAAGTGTCTAATATACATACACATTTGTATATATATACGTAAACAATTTAGAATTCTTATGCGATCATTAATGAAACAGCGTGAACACGCACTCACCTCGATAATGACCACTCCTCATGTGAGTGTTGCTGGGAAATCAGACATATTATTTATCATACAACCATTTTGGCATGCGATTTAATTTTGAATATTTTATGTATGTTTGTTTTGTGAAATTCGAATATTTTTTCCATTTGTTGCCGAAAAATATATAACAGATCATTTGCAAAGTCCGCGGGCCAACATAGTAAAACACACTTTTTTCGCAAAACTCGTTTTGTTTTTGTATTCAACATAGTTTCCTTCAACGGCGAGAGACTGATTATAGCGATCCCTCAACTTTTTGATACCTTTTTTGTAGTCCCATTTGTCCTTTGTTTCAAAAAAGGTCTCAGTTTCGGCGTTTACATCTTCATTCGACGAAAATTTTGTCTCAGCGACCATTCTTTTGAGATCTGATAATAGGAAGTAGGGGTCCAGAACTGGAGGGTACGGTGGTTGCAAAAGCGATTCGAAGCCTAATTTCAAGGTAGCCAATAAAAATTATTCCATACGCATCCTAAAATACGAGTACAGACGGCAAAACCTTGCCAGTTGACTGTTGCATTTTTCTATGTTGTAACGGGTGCATCGTATGACTGTCCCTACGTTGTTACATATCGACAAAAAAGATCGAGTTTTTTACGGTTTCAAATCTCCAAACACATGTTCGTAATTTCTGTCCAATATCTTAAAAACTGAGAGACTAGTTCGTATATACAGACGGGCGGACTTGATTTAACAGTCCCAACGAGTCATGTTGATCATTCTTATAACGGGTTTTTCAATAAGAGTGCTTCCTGTGAAAGTATATTCGAAACCATTATGTAAAGAACTTGATTCTTTACATGGCCACCACGGGCACGCTTGCAGAAGTCCAGACGCTGAATCCAATTTTCGACAGTTTTCAAGCATAAATCGGCGGATACTGCTGCAATTTCACTTTTGACATTCGAATGTAGTTCATCAATCGTCGCTAGCTTGCTGGCATAGACCTTAGGCTTGACTTAGCCCCACAGGAAATAGTCTAACGGCGTCAAATCGCAAGACGGAGGCAGCCAACTGACTTGGCCATTTCGTGAGATAACACGTTCACCCAACTTGGTTACCAATAAATCGATTGTAACATTCGCTGTGTGGCGTATGGCGCCGTCCTGTAGGAACCACATATTGTCCAAGTCCTTATCATACAATTCGAGCCAAAAATCATTGAGCGGTCGCGATTCCCGTTCACAGTAACGTGTTGGTCTTGATCATCACGGAAGAAGTATGGCCCAATGACGCCGCCGGCCCATAGACCACATCAAACCGTAATTTTTTCGGGATGCAATGTGACTCATAAGGTACGTGTGAATTGCTGTCTGACCAATAACGCATATTTTGCTTATGAACGAAGCCATTCAGTCAGAAATGAGCCTCATCGCTGAAGATGGTTTTGCTATGAAAATCCGGCTGATTTTAAAGTTGTTGCTCGGTCCAATTCACGAACACACGACGATTCTGGTAGTCAAGCCAGTTCAGTTCTTGTATCAATTTGATCTTGTAAGGATGCATGTCAAGATCTTTTTGCCGGATCAAAATCGCCACAACGACGTCACAGAGATGCCGAACGCTTTGGGTCTTTCTCAATTGATGCGCTAGCGGCAGCAATACGGGTCCTTCTTTGTCTCAATGGCATGGTAACCTTTTGTATTGTGCCTGTGGATTCAAATTTTTTTTCTTGCTCAACTGTTGATCTGACAGGACGATTGTGATGACCATAAATAGGACGTAGCGCTCTTAAAGTTGAGGCTACTGACTCCGAATTTCGGTAGTAAATTTTAACAATTTCGTTGTGGAATCGTATATCTTTCTATGGTAAAATGGTAAACCTCACTGAAGATAAATGTCAAAAGTGCGGGGAAAAATATGGCGTCGTTTGCTGTCATTATAGGTCTACTTTTGTAGCGTCCCTATTGAAAACCTCGTTTTATATATATACATATATCGTCGATTGGGGAGAAAAGGACGTGTGCGTGATTTCTGATCGATATGTCAAAAACTGAGGGACTATTTCGTATGTATACAGACGGACGGAGTGACCCAATGCGTCATGCTGATCATTTTCATAAATGGTGAATATAATATAGTATTTCTGACGTTTCCTTCTGGCGTAATTACAAATTTCATCGCAAACTTAATATACACTGTTCAGGGTATAAAAATCGGCTCTTTCCCCCTCTTCATTGATATACCAAAACTCAGTTTTTCTGTCTTTGAGCTGCCTTCAATCAACATCTACTTCTACCACCTAACGAGAGCAATTTTTTGAGACTTGTGATATTAAAATAATTAAATAAACATGGTTATTCTAAATTACCGTGGCAAATCACTTATTTCTCTTCTAAAATGCTGTGTAATTAAAGCAGACATAAATCAACATTCATTAAATTATTTTGAAGACATTTGGGGCATGCAAAGACGGCGTCATTAGTTACACGAATTCGTGCCAGTTGTAACCGAAGTCCTTCCATATTACATACTCACACAAAGCAGGGAGTGTATGCTGTAATGTGAGCATGTGTGTGGGGCCTTGCCTTCGCCACTCGAAGATAAATTCAAATTATCTCATTTCAGCTTTAACTTGCTCGCCGTCGCTGCAGACAACAATTAAGTGCATATTATGTAAACAGATTTAGGTGACAAGGTCGCGAATGCCAAATCATTGAAGCATACAATTTAATTAAAAATTTTCAGCGGCAACAACAACAACAACAACAGCAATGACACTTTAAGCATGTAAATAAAACATAAGCTAATTTTGATTAGATAAAAAGAGACACAAATTGAAAAGTGGTTGGAAAATAAAACGGTATAACACAAAAAACAAAAACAAAAACGACACTCACAACAAAATTGATTTTCTTGAAGGTATGCAACAACAATAGCGCAGCATTTGAAATGCTTTTGGGATCATTAGGCGCAAATGACGATTCATGCAGGTCAAATTTACACACTCACACACATACATATGTGCGTCTCTATGTATGCAGGCAAGCACGCATGTGCGTGTATGTAGGTGCATGAGTGCAGACCATTTAAAAACAACGTTTCCTGCATGAGGGTAACGAACATGCCGTCGTTTATGCGCGCATTATCAAGAAGACTGTAATTATAACTGAAACAACAACAACAACATTAACAGCAATTGTTGTAAGCCCCCAAATCAGAGCAGCCATGCCACGAGCAATATGCAAAAGACAACGACAACAACAGCAGCAAACGATTGCACGGCTGCTGTAGCCGTGGCATTATTCGCCCGCAAAGCCAATAACTGTGGCCATAACAACAAACATGTATGCATGCTACAAACAAACACACATATGTGGCACATGCGCGCCGTATTGACAACTAAGCGCTGTTGTAATTGCACACACCGCCGTCAACAGCACCAGCATTATTAACGCTGTTGTCATCAGCGGCAACGGTGCTGACTGCCGAAGCAATCGCAGCATCTGCGCGACAACGGATCCGTCATCGCGCAGCTCATCACCACATCAGCGCTGTCGACAACATCATCTCATTGCTGCGCCGCTTCAAAGGCATTCGAAGACATTGAGCTATGGCATTCAGGCGTTCAGGCGCGCAGGCGTTCAGACATTCTGGCGCAGCGAATTAATGTCGTCGCTGCACAAATAAACGGAGTAGCCGAACGAAATTGTCGCGCTGTTGCAACCTGCCACCACATGTATGTATGTGTGTTTGCATGTGCGCTGTCTTTGGGGGGTGACCCAATTCCGAAGGTCAAACTCAATGTGCATATGCTACGAAAATCGTCGATAAGTGCCGAACCAAATTGCCAATTGCAAAAGGTAATTTGTTCATCATCGTCAATCATTCGCACAGTTGCACTTCGCGGCATTTCGCTTCGTTCGTTGCCGCGCCGCCGCCATTAAAAACCAGAGTAAAATCGTTTGCTGTCGCGCGAAATAACAGTTAGCAAGCGATAAAATCATCACGAGCAACAACAACAACAGCAGCGTTGCTCTAAAAACATCAAAACATCGTTTGTATAATATTTCAGAATAATTCTGTCTTTTATGAGCGTGGCAGGGTAATTAAATGAAGCGTTTAGTCAGCGCACTGTGTGTGTGTGTGTGTGTTGCATGTTGCAAATATGACTTACCTTCATTCTTCAATTGCGCAGCCACGCGCACAGCTTTGCGCCTCTGACGGCATATGTGCTAAGCTGGCAAGAGGCCTTAACAGCAGCCCAAATGCGCTTGAGAATTTTTGAAAAATCGAAAGTAATTTTCCATTCACATAATAAAACCGAGTGACCGCTTGAGTGCGTTGTTTTTGCATTTGTCACATTCTCGACTTGATTTGACGGATGGGCGACTGTTTGAGCGCATAAATTGACTAATAGGCCGTAGAATGCTCGGGTGTTTGCGTGGTTGTGTTGGCGCTGCGCGTGTGTGTGTGCGTGGCGATTCTTCTGCCCATTTTGGTCGACTTGCCGCACTTGAGACACATTTTTGTGGAGGCATTGGTGCAAAAATAAAGCAACAACACGAAAATTCGCAGCGCATGCGCAGCTGACTTGATATATGAGGCCAAGAGAGCTGTTACGAACCCAATCACTTCTGAAATGCGCACGTTTTTCATTTTTTTCTACGAAAATGCAGATATTTTTAAACTTGAACAGAGACCATTTAATATTCTATTGGTCTCTCGACGTCAATCGTAAATTTTGGGATGCAAAATGCATTTCCTTCGACAGTTATAAATACAAATGTTCTCTGTGATATGTTGAACAAATAGATGGGTTTAGTAACAGATGAAAAGTGGTGAATGAGTGGTGGAACGAACTCGACCCATTTTTGAAACGGATGGTGACTGGCGACGAAAAATGGATCATATACAGTGGCCAAGCCGGGATTGATGGCCAAGAAGGTTTTGCTGTGTGTTTGGTGGGATTGGAAGGGAATCATCCACTATGAGCTGCTCCCATATGGCCAGACGCTTAATTCTACCATCTACTGCGAGCAACTGGACCGATTGAAGCAGACGATCGACCAGAAGCGTCCAGAATTTGCAAACAGGAAGGGTTAAGTGTTCCACCAGGACAACGCCAGACCACACACTTCGTTGATGACTCATCAGAAGCTACGGGAGCTCGGATGGGAGGTTTTATCGCATCCACCATATAGTCCAGACATAGCGCCAAGTGTTCCTGTCCATGGCGAACGCCCTTGTTGGTGTAAAGTTGAACTCAAAAGAGGCTTGTGAAAAGTGGCTGTCCGAGCTCTTCGCAAATAAGGAGGGGAACTTCTACTAGGGGGTATTATGGAGTTGCCATCTTGATGGAAACAGATTATGGAACGAAACGGCGCATATTAGAGCTAAATCCGATAACTGTAACACTTTTTATAAAGCATTGAATAAAGGCCAAAAAGCGGAAAGGACATATTAATATTTAGTTATAACACATACTTTTATACATACTTTTTTAAATTTTTAGTCTTATAAATATAATAATTTTGGGGTAAAGAAAAGAGTTCCAACGAATAAAGAAACATGTATAACAGTTTAGGAGTGACAAGTAAGTTACAGGAAAACAAATTTGGCGAACTGGAAGAAAATACTTTGCTAGACTCTTGCAACGTGACCCGATACCAAAAGAACCACGCCAAAGCCGCTCAAAAATCAAGGTGATGCTCGTTGTTTTTTTTCTCGATATTCGTGGTTTGTTGTATCATGACCTTGTTTCGGAGAGACAGACGGTCGATGACGAGTTTTATTTGGCGTTTACGTGAGAGCATCCGTCAAAAATGCCCGAAATTATGGAAGAACAATTCATGGATTTTATACGATGATAATGCACCATCGCATCGAGCCATGATTGTGACCGAATGTAAAGCCAAAAACGCAATGAATATCATTGATGAACCACCGTTTTCACCAGATTTGGCTCTGTGTGATATTTTCTTGTTCCCCAAACTGAAATTGCCGCTCCGTGGAACCCGTTTTCCAATTTATTTGTTTACTATATTTCTTTCATTTCATTATTTCCAAGAATGCTTTTTTTTTGTTTAAAAAAAAAAAATGTTTAAAAATATTTCTTGCTTGTCAATCATAACAATTTGCACAGACTTCAGCAAGAAGCGTCTGCTTGTACATTAATTGCGTGCCACCGTGCAAATACTTTGCTTTAGTTCCACTTATTTACGTATGTCTATAAACTGCTAAGATCGCAAAGATTTCTGCTAATTTAGCCGAAGCCAACTTCAGCAGATGCTTCAATTGACTTTTGGTTACAAATACACAAGTACAATAAATCAATTAATTGCACACCAGTCGCTTGAGAAAAAATATTGTCGAACTTGATTTATGGATTTTCGTTGGATTCGCGATTTGCGGTTTCATAATTTGCTCATTTGTTATTGCTAATAAGCTTGAAGGATTTTAAACGGAAATGAGGCAGCAACAAGCGCGCAAACACCTTAGCCTTTATGACAACTTGCAACTTTTAAGCATGTAGATATATAGTATATATTTACAAAAGTATGTTGCATGTTGCATGTTGCACTACTAGGGCTTGAGAACTTTTTAGGATTTCAAAAGTTGAATATTTGAACTTTTCTCATCCTTCAATTAGTTTTAAGCGCAGATTTGTTTTACAAATGTATTTGTATTTTTGTTGTTGCAACATATTGTGAAGTATTTCCAAATTAACCTCTTCTGTGCGCTTCTGTACGGTTATCTGTAACTTGCTCTTTACCAAATAGTTTCTGTGCTCGTATTTCGAAATTCGTGACTTATTGATGTTTACGCTTAGCGCTGCTGCGCCCAGTTGTGTTTTCGAAAACACCTAAGCGCCGATAACAAAGAAGCTCACTGCAACGAATCTCTGCTTGCCCTTACATGCTTCATTATCGAGAGAATGTATTGCCGCATCAGGCACTCGCATATCAAACGCAATCGATCGATCAATGGCAGCTAGTTGACATTGAAAGCGAACAATGAGACGCGGCTCGTAACCGAAGTGTGATCTTCAAAGTGTTTGCATTGCGGAATAGTACAGTGATCACTGATACCTTAAATTGGCTTTTTATTGCTTTACTGATTTACTGGTAAAATAAGAAATATTATCAGCACTGATCAAATAGCATTTAAGACCTGTCAGGTTACAAGTACAATATTTGTTGGCTAACAATATTTATTGCTGTTGCTGTTGTTGCTATGTTACTTTCAAAAAGGGGTTTCAGTTAACAAGTTCATTAGAGTCCAGAATTCGCTTAGGGAGCTCAGTGGCATAATGACAAGTGTATTTTCAGTGATGATTTTCTGTACATATTTCGTTTGGCTTGAAGAAATTTCACAGGAAGTGGCTTGCAGAGGAGCTTAACAGCCTTGACATAGCAGAAAAAAACACCGTAAATAATTTTGGTTTTTTGAAAATAACAAAAAAATATTTTTTTTTATTCAAAATCCGAATTCAAATCAAACCCATTTCAATTATGACAACAATAAATATTCAGTCAACGAATCGGAAGTTTCTTGCTGCTTAAAAATTGCTTGTTGTTTGTGCGCGTGAAACGCAAATTCTTGAGTTGTTTCAATATTTCTCGACAAGTACATAAATACATATGTACATGATTGGCTGTGCCCCTTGGCCATGGGCTTGAAATAAGCATTGCCCGCGGACATTTTTCAAATCTTGCTCGCGCTGTCAACTTAACAGCGTCAGCTTCTGCTTCCATCACTTTGCTTGGTTACTGTATTTCGACAGTCTGCGCGTAGAAACTACTGTTGGATGCCAGCCTATGGAAAAATACAATTGTACTCACTTTGGTATTTTAATATATAATTTTTTTTTTTTTTAATTTTGGCGTAAATATAAGCTGCTGCCTCAACACACCCTTAATAAGCAGCTCAAAGTGTGCTGAAAGTGAAATTAATTTGGTTTCAACGCCTGTCCATGTTTTCGTGCTTGTGTGGGTGTGGTAATTGGAGAACTCTACTTGTTAATATTTTCTTTGCCATTCTCAGCTTAAGCTTATTTTTCAAAGTCAATTGCTTACAACTTTGAACTCGCTGTCATACATCTTCTCGCATTAATTTGAAGCAGCTGACATAGAACTTTTTGTTCCGTCTGTTGCGCATAAGCATGATGGATCGGAGCGTTGTTAAGTGCTGTAGCTGAAGTTAGTGGGTGGTAATGGTTGACCTTGGAAGTAATACCTAAGTTTGCATTTCCTGAAAGTGAAAAATGTACGTTAAAGTTGTTCGTAATACTCAGCATTTTGAGGAGTTTGTGCTTTAAGACATATTAAATCTGCATGTTTTGTAAATATTGAGTAGTCGAAAAAGTTTTTTCCTATTTCTAATCAAATTTCAATTTATTTTTTCTTATATTTATACTATATGAAATATTTTTTATATGGTGGAAAACTCTCGTCGAAGGCAGTTCTTTGGTTCTATGAAACCATAGTAGTTTAAATTTGGTGGAAGGCGCTTGGAAAAAACATATCCGTGAAGAAATGGGCGAGTGTTCAACGGGCTGCTCTCATCCGTACTTGTGGTGCACTACGAACCATATCAGCTATAACTGCGGACTGGGAATGTGGCTCCGTTGGCTTCCCTTGAGGTTCATTACTGCACTGTTGGGTCTCAGACCGAATCAGCAAACGCTGGTCGACTACAGCAATTGTGCAGTCACGAGGCCCTTCTGGTCCAAGGTAAGTCATGAGAAGTCCAGTGAAAACTTCGCCCTCAGCAAGGTCCATCTTCAATGGACACTGTCCAATCATAATTCATGCAGTAAGATTGAATATCTTACCGGATGCCAGCTACAACAGCTATTTGGAAGAAGTTGAGATAATATCATCTCAACACTTTTCCTTAAATGTTCCGCTTTCATCAGATCAAGGCAGAAACAACTCGGATCTCATAATTTTAGACATCCAGGTCAAATAGCGGAAATATAAGCAAAACACCTGAGTAGATTTTTTAGAGGTTTCGGGGCGTTTTTGTCAATAACCGATATCTAATTACAGGAGTTTTTCGTTTGACGCTACATAGGGCTGTTCTAACAATCTAAGTGTGATCCCTCCACAATGCTGAGGGAACAGCCATCCATCTAACCTAATCTAATATAAATATAGTTGCTACGAGGTTAGGCTGTATACTAAATAGGCTTGCCGTCTGAGTTTATAGTCTAGCAGTTCCATTAAGGCATAAGGCATGTAACTAGCTGGGTTCCAAGCACCTCCGCATTCAATGGCATCAGTTTTTTCCGTAAAAATATATGTACCTTGATTTGTCTTTCTACCTTTTCTTATAATTTGTAGTGACACAAAAATTTTTGTTTCATTTACTCACAGTGGTCAACTCGAAGCGAACTCACCACACGCTGACAATATTACACTCGAAATACACTTGTTTGTACAACAGTGTAAACAGCTGTTACTGTCATATATGCCACCGCAAACGTCATTAATTAAACGCAACAAGCGCTTGCAACCACTCGCCTGCGCAGACGCAGCGACGCTACCAAGTTTTGGTCACTTCGGCTGAACTTGTGAGTGCCAAAATTAGTTTTAATGGCGTTGTCGTTTGCCAAGCTGCGAGCAAAGTAGTCGCCACTTCGTGAAGAAGAATGAAAGAAGCGACGCATCCGGCTACAAATGCGCTTCGCACGTTTTTTTACATCATAATCGTAGCAAAACAGTTAGAGTTGTCGCAGCTGACACAAAATTAAGTTGCATATAAAAAATAAATGAAGCCCGAATTTGCGCATGCGTGACCACTCAGTGGCTCGGTCGGATATTATGGCGCGTAAGCCTTTCATTTAGCCATCCGGTTAGCCGAGTTCAGCACCGAGCTGCCGATTCGCGCATTCGTGCGTGATAGCATCGATGCGCGTGCGTGTGAAAGTCACGGCGCACGCTTTTAACTGCATTGTGCGTATATCCGTTGCATTACTCAGCCGCCCAGCTGCAGCGGCGGTGATGCGGTGGCTCTAGTGTCGAGTCCATTTGTCTGCCTGTCCACAACTAACGCGCCAAATTTTCGCCACGCTTGTCCATTTGTCTCTTTAGCAGCCTGTCAGCTTGTTTGTTTCTCTGTCCGGCCCGTCTGTCCGACGTCGGGGCTATTTGTTTTGATTTATGTGGACTTTTGCCGCTTGGTCATTACCTTTTATGCCTCCGCGCTTTGCTTTTTGGCCCACAAGCCAATCCGTTTAGCTGCTTGCAATGTTAAAAGGTTAATTGGCATGATTTGTACACCTTAGCCATTTGCCGTGGCGCCCCAAGCAGTCTACGCGCCGCATGTTGCGTTGCGAATATTCATGTGTGTGTGTGTGTGTGTGTGTAGTGAGGATATTTTATTAACTCGTTTGCACGCCAAGTTCGCCAGTTACTTTTGATTGGTAATTGAATATGACTACTGCTTGATTTAAATGATGCGATAAAATTGTTTGCATGCGATGATGAGTATGGCAACATGCTGTTTCACGGCTGGCAATGTGGAAGTGGAAGAGAATGAATGTGCATGACTGCATAATTTGATTACAGTTAAGTATCCAACTTATTTGCCGTCGTTACAGTTGATTAATTTTTATTTCGTTTATTACTCAATAAGCATCGTTTCCACTTTAGGCGGCAACTCTTATGCCACACTCGTCGCTCTTGCGACCATCCTCAAACTTTACATGAATTTTTGCAATGAAACGGGTTATAGAGTCGGTTATTTGCTTTTTGTCGTATTCAAGTAATTTTAGCTCGAAGTTTCGCACGATTTTGTCTCAGTTGTTTTCCATTTGTCTTAGTTTATAAGGATCTTGCGCTGTTAAAGCCTCTTTATGTGAACCATGTTTTAGGAACCCCTTCAGAATTATGACGAATAATCATCCTATAGGTGAAATCATTTGATATATTTGTTCAATTGCCAGGTCTGTCGATGTACCGCACATAAACCGGACAAAACGCCCAGTTTGGTATCAACTTTTATGGAATATTCTTTATGGTGTCGCTTACTCTGTTATAGACTTAACAACAACGCGCCAGTCGTTTCTTCTTTTCGCTAAATGAGCGAGTCAGATCTTTCTCCACTTGGTCCTTCCAAGGAGTTGAGGTCTTCCTCTTCCTGTGTCGGCGGGTACTGCGTCGAATACTTTCGGAGCTGGAGTGTTTTCGTCCTTGACGATATGTAGCCAGCGTAGCCGATCTTTTAATTCGCTGAAATTGAATGTCATCGTATATCATACAACTCATAGTTCCATCGAATGCGGTATTCGCCGTGGCCAACGCGCAAAGAACCATAAATCTTTCGCAGAATTTTTCTCTCGAAAACTCGTAACGCTGACTCATCAGATGTTGTCATCGTCCATGCCTCTGCACCATATAGCAGGACGGTAATAAAAAACGTCTTTACTTCAATCCGAGGCCCTTGTTTCGTTTTCATGAGGGCGTTTTGTATGTGGCGGCTCAAAAAACCCAGCGCACAACCCTGGGGAGGGATGGTTCGCCTTCTCACTTTAGCTCGCCTTCAAACGGATGTTCTTTGGCTACCCAGAGGATACTTGGTCAAAGACCGGAAGTCGTGAGCTGCTTGAGCCATATGTAAAAGAATCGTTTCTGGTCACTCCCAAGTGAATGGCAATCAGAGAACTTTCCGAAAGTCCCAAAATAATTTTGATTGACCGTAAAGTGATATTGTTCTAGATAGCAGGCACTCTAAAGATATCAACTGAACATGTACATACATCATATCATTCACTGATATTTGGGTATGAGAAAGCTATGTGCAAAGTGGGTGTTGCGCAGGCTCACTTTTGACCAAAAACAACGGCGAGTTGATGATTCGGAGCAGTGTTTGTAGGTCGTCAAGCGTAATAAACCCGAGTTTTTATATCGGTATGTGTCGAATGATGAACCATGGCTCCGCCACTTTACTCCGAAGTCTAATCGACAGTCATCTGCAACTGAACTCGCTCCAAAGCATGGAAAAACTCAACAGTCAGCTGGCAAAGTTATGTCGTCTGTATTTTGTTACGCGTTTGGAATAATTTTTATTGGTTATCTTGAGAAAGGAAGGACCATCAACAGCGACTATTACAAAGAGTTTTTGATCATTTGAAGGACGAAATCGCCGAAAAACGGCCGCATTTGAGGAAGAAAAAGAAGTGCTGTTTGTTCAAGACAATGCAACGTGTCACATGTCGGTGAAAACGACGGCAAACAACCATAAGTTGGGCTTCGACTTTCTTCCGCATCCACCGTATTCTCCAGATCCGGCTCACAACGACTATTTCCTGTTTTCAGATCCCAAAAGATTGCTCGCTGAGTTCAGAGCAAGTAAGAAATCTAGCAGAAAACTTATGTAAATATCGTGCAGCTGATCCATAATTCAGCTAAGCTAGGCGATTTCGGGCAGAAAATTACTTTACTACCGCGAGGCTTGTGGGTTGAATCGCACCTTTCAACACTTTCAATGCTTTCAACGCCAATAATTAAACGAAGACGCAGATAAATCAGTAAAGAAAACGATAATTGAAGAAATACAAAAGGCAGCGCTGAAATTTAGTTGCAAATGGACTCAATGAAACACAAACCTACATACAAACAAACTTAAATGTGCATACAGCGCCTTAATTGCGCATACTCTTTTAGTAAAGTAACCGAAAATTTGGGATGCCATAATTAGCAGTTGCAACCACAAGAAAATCAGCTATACACTAATGAGAAACAGTTGGAAATTAGCCGAAAAAGCCGTGAAAAACAGAAGCAGCAGCCGCAACAGTTGAAGAAGCGCAACGGTTCAACCATTACTGCGCACATATTCATACGTATATGTGTGTATGTGTGTTAAGTAGAAACCGAAATCGCGGAGAAAACTATGTTAATGGCAAAAAATGTTTGAAATTGCGGTTAATTCACTTTTGAACATTTGTAAGCGCTTTTGGAATGTGCAAATCCGATCGATTACAAACGCGTGGCAGTGATTGGCAGCAATGGCGGCGTCAAGTGGGGGAGCGATGAGTGAGCGTGAAGAAGACGAGCGCGCCAACAGGCATTTTTTGAACCACAACCGTACAGAGAACACACATTTAATAGAATTTGTGGTGTATATGTGCATAGCTTTGTGTTGAGTCGACTGTTGTATGACACATTTCGATGCACACGCGCATTCGTTTGCACCTCATTTCGCTAGCTGTTGCTGCGGCAGCCGATAATAGAGACAACATGTCAGGCTTTGCAAATCAGCGGATGTCAAAATTAATCTGTTGCGCCTGCCACAAGTGTCGCAGCTCAGTACGAATGCTTGTAAGTGAGCTGCCTCATATGTGGGACCACATGCACTTATGCATGCGATTGGCGCCGTAGTTGAATATGACGTGCAGCTGGCGGCAGCACGTTTTGAAACACCCTCAAATATGCATTCGTCGCGTTTTTCAATCTCCAATAAATGCATTTTTTGGTTGCCAAAAATGCACCTGCAACATAAGATGGCACGGCTGGCAGGCAGGCAACATGCGTTACTTTCGGATTTGTGCCATATACAAAGATGTTGCCACATGCGCGCCTAGCGTCATATATTACAGTAAGTATGCTTAGTTGAGGAGTCGACAGTGATTATCGGCGTAGCATTGATTTCGTACTAAATTCGGGTTGAAATTATCAGTTATGCTCCTCCAACAAACACACACATTTGCAGCGGAAAGCAGCCCAGCAGGAATGCATCGAATGCGATATTCGCCGTGGCCAATGCGCAAAGGACCATAAATCTTCCGCAGAACCTTTCTCTCGAAAGTTCGTAGCGTCGTCTCATCAGATGTTGTCATCGTCCATGCCTCTGCACCATATAGCAGGACGGGAATAATGAGAGGCTCTTAGAATTTGGTGTTTGTTCGTCGAGAGAGGTCTTTACTTCTCAATTGCCGACTCAGTCCAAAATAGCCCCTGTTGGCAAGAGTTATTCTGCGTAGGATTTCGATGCTGACATTGCTGTTGGTGTTAATAAATACTCGTTCACTACCAGACCAAAAGGAGCTTTGAAATCGACGAAGAGGTGGTGTGTAGCGATTCTCTTTTCACGGGTCTTTTCCAAGATTTTACGCATGGTTAGTATCTGGTCGGTTATTGATTTTTCATCCCTAAAGCCACACTGATATGGTTCAGTCAGTTTGTTGACGGTGGGCTTCAGCCTTTCACACAATACACTTGATAAAACCTTATACGGGATGTTTAGGAGACTTATCCCACGGTAGTTGGTGCAGATTGTGGGATCTACTTTTATGAGGATTGGCAGAATACATTTAAATATATGCTTTCGTCCGACACATTCTACAAAGAAGCTGTTGCATGCTCCTTATCAGTTTTTCGTCGCCGTGTTTGAATAGCTCGGCCGACAATCCATCGGCCCCCGCCGCTTTGTTGTTCTTCAAACGCGTATTCGAACTTCTTCATGGTCGGGCAATGGAACGTCCGCTCCATCGTCAGCGATTGGAGAGTCGGGTTCACCAACTCCTGGTTTTATACTTTCACTGTCATTCAGCAGGATGGAGAAGTTTTTTGTGATCAAAATCAGCATTCAAGCTACAATCATTTCTAATTCATTCTCCAAAATTTCCAATGGGGTTGCTTAATACAGACTCAAAAAGTAGGATAAGCACCCATACATCTATACAAAAGTATAAGTTTTTCAAAAGTGATTTATTTGTTGCTCGCAGCTATGTATGCATGTATGTATGCCCATCGCCTCCAACTACATTGCAATGCAGAGATGATTATGTGGTTGATGTCTTATTACGCGCGTGCAACAAGCAACGAATGCGTGCGTCAACAAACAAGCAACATAGAAAATTAATTTAATCTTTTTCCTTCAGGCGAAGAAGCTTAGCTGCAGAAGTTACTAATAGCATGACAACAAAAACAACAACGAAGACCAAAAAAAAACATTTTACAACTTATATAATCGATATTCGATTGTTAACTAAGCATTTGGCGATTTCTGTTACACTTGCACCGCGGCAACACCGACAACACTTGAGCAATGCCCTCTCTTTGGCAAGCTTAGTTGCTTAGCAAATTAACAATTTCCATTTCTGCTTTAGTCAATTGTTTGTTTCGCCTACTTGGATTAGCGTTTATGCCGCATTGTTGCAAGTTGTTGCATGCAACATGCCAATGTAATGTGTTCAAATGGTAAAGTTGGATATTACTTGGATACTTCCATTTTATTCAGATAACTCACATGTTAACCGATATATGCGGCATAAAGTCAGCCGGAAGTTCGAAAATCTTTATTTTAGGTATATAGGTAAGAGAAGTATTGACTCGATTCAATCCATTTATAACACACGGACATACTAATTTCAGGAAATGATGCTCTCCAAATTTCAATTATATATCTCACACATTCACCGATATTTTGGGTAAAAATTGAATTATAGGCTCTGGAGTCCACTTATTCGGTACCTAGAGGCTCGAACAGTTTTGGTTCGATTTGGTAAATTTTTGGTCATACGGTGACATTTTTATTTCCATTTTCACACTGTGACATAGGAGTGTTAGAAGGATTTCATTCTCCAAATTTGGTTCAAATCGGTGGAGTAGGTCCCGAGATATGTGATTTTGCCTAAAAGTGTTCGGTACGACGCCCATTGTCCAATTTTGACCACAGATACTTTAAAGCCTTTTCATACCAGCTCGGGGGTAAAATATAATGTCTCTTGTGTTTGTAAACCTATTAGAGGGAGGAGCCACACCCACTTTTTCAACACTTTTTGGGCACGGTCGCCCCATACTACTGTGATCCTTTGTGCTAGGTAACAGTTCTATATCTTAATTTAGTGCTTAGTTATGGCACCTTATAGGTTCTGGTTTAATGGCGTTTTGTGGTCATAATACTGGTCCGATTACGTCCATCTATGAATTCGTCCTAATTTTTTTTGTCAAAAAAACATTTGTACCAAGTTTCATCAAGATAACTTAATTTTTACCTACGGACAGATGGGCACACAGAAATTCACTAGGAGGTCAACACGTCTCAACCCCCTAATCCTTTACATTATCTAACTCAATATTTTGAGGTGATAAAAATAGCCGTTAGTCAACAAAATTATTATGCTCTGTAGCAACATGTTGCAAATGGACCAGTCCGGGTCAAATTTGATCAGTTGGTATATACAAATTTTTATCGTATGCAGGGCAAAACTATTTTTATTAGTTTTTATGATTTATTTTTCAAATAAGTGAATGCAAAACCAGCAAATATGATTTTGCTAATTTTCTAAGCAATACGAATCGAACAGTTTCTTCTCATTCACTGCCAAGAATGAAGTGATTG
This sequence comes from Bactrocera neohumeralis, assembly GCF_024586455.1. Taxonomy (NCBI): domain Eukaryota; kingdom Metazoa; phylum Arthropoda; class Insecta; order Diptera; family Tephritidae; genus Bactrocera; species Bactrocera neohumeralis. The sequence goes on along the minus strand of NC_065921.1, from coordinate 88,572,897 downwards.
CTTCCCAGCCACTAAAGGAATTCGGTATATAGTCATATGCTAGGTGCTAATGCAACATTTAGTGGCATTCACTTTGAAACTAAATACCCGATGATATGTTTGTGGCGCTGTGTGCTTCTCCGGTTATTAATACTTCGATTTACCGACAAATGTACGAAGTAGAAGCGCAATTGCTTTTGCAATGTAGGCGGTAACTGACGATTTAGTGTTGGAAATTATTGGCACACGAAAACGTTTAAAGCAAAGGCAATTACACATGAGGTTAATAACTATTAAAAAGCCATTACATAAAAAAAATTGAGCTCGCACATAATAAATTGAGAATATGTATGAATAATCATTTGGAAAAAATATCAGTGATGGTTCAAGGCATACGATCGCCCCATACTACTGCTGGGATGTAGCGAAAAAGTTCTGAAATTGTATGAGAGCAATTGAGACAGAAGCAGCTGTGCACTTTTTTTTGACTGACCTGTGGGGAAGACTCCGCATGTGGCAATAGTGTGCGTCAGCGTAGTCAAATTGATTATTGAACTTAGTATTCATAGATTTGTTTCACATTAATTTACTGTAAAAATGATCAATTATTTCATTTATATGGTAGACATAGATACACATGTATTAGGTAGCATCCTCGGATTTACCATGACTAAACGGTGTGGGAATGCGCGTTGATAAGTAATTTATGCTGCCCACGCCCTACTGTTATTATATTTTTTGTAATTTCCGCATTATCTGAATAGTTGTTCTTCTTCTTTTTTACTGGCGTAGACACCGCTTACGTGGTTATAGCCGAATTAACAACAGCGCGCCAGTCGTTTCTTCTTTTCGCTGTTTAGCGCCAGTTCGAGTAACCAAGTGCAGCCAGGTCCTTCTCCGTCTGATCTCTCCAACAGAAGACATCCTATTCCATTCCTCTTCCTCCGCTTCCATCAACTGGTACTGAATAGAAAACCTTCAGAGTTATCTCTTCCATCCGGATAACATCACCTAGCCAGCGCAGTCGCTGCCTCTTGATTCGCCGAACTATGTCAATATCGACGTATGTATATCTCATATATAAGGACCATAAATCTTCCGCAAAACCTTTCTCTCGAACACTCCTAAGGCTGGCTCATCAGACGATATCATTGTCCATGCCTTTGCACCATATAGCAGGATGGAAATGATGAGGGACTTGTAGAATTTGGTCTTTGTTCGTCGAAAGAGGACTTTACCTCTCAATTGCCTACTCAGTCACATATGCTTCGCTGCCTTATCCAGTCTGGAGAAAGCTGAACTAACGGAGCAGTTGTTGGACAACAAAAGTGGGGTCTTCCATCCGAGTCTGTAGCTTCTTTTTCATTTGGAGTGATTTCTACGGGGCGTGTCCCAAACCCAGCGCAAAAGCTTGTTTTACAATTTTATATAGCGAACCGCTTGTTTCAAAATCGACGACCGTTCGCAGCCGCAACTCTAGTGAACAGAACGGACTGTCTCCGCTAATGCTTACTCTCTTTTATTGACCCCAGGCTCCACACCGGTTAATTACCGCATCTTATCTGGTTGGGCAGCTGTAGACACAGTTTTTCTAGCGATGCAATTTAGCTTCTTAAAGGTTTGTCTGAAGTAGTGGACCCTAAAGGAACATATCTGGTTTTGGCGCACAAGCAACACAAGTCATACCACAAAATTCCTTCGTCGTATTATTGATGGTGGACATACCAAGGTGCTGCAGCTTCTAGGCAAAAGGGAGCTTTGCAACGTTCTTGGGGTCATCACAGTGCAAGCACCCTTAAGATACCACCTTCAGAAAATGGGAAAAGTGGATTTGGCGGTATGCACGGCATGCGAGAGGATGATGAGACACTGGAACATTATTTATGTGAATGCTTAGCCTTAGCCGGATAAAAAGGGGATAGTTAGCGGCTTCCAATACTACAACTTAGAGACATTGGGCAGCTAGGGTGGAAAATAATTTTACCAAATCCACTGAGTTGTTGAATAAGGCTTAAATAGGTTACTTACCTGAAGCACTAAATGTCTTTAATGGCCTAAGTGCTAATGTGACGTCATCAAAAAAACTGTATCTCCCAAATTTATTTAAAAATATACATATATGTATTACAATGCCTTCTGCTATTATGACTGAAACCCAAATTCAATATCAGGACCCATCAACTGGTAGCCACTCGCACATTTCTTATACAATGAAGGTCTCCGCCCATGATTTGCTTGATTGATTAACACAATAGCGGTAAAAATGCAGATCAATTGCACATTTGATGACTTAATATTTGTGGAGCAAGCGCTGCGGGTAATAGAGATATGAGAAGTCAAATAACAAATGGTGTGGGCGTATTTTGAAGACAATACATTCACCGAAACATTGATTTATTTTGCGGTTGTGAGGGCAGTAAAAGTAAATGGCCTTGATAAAATGGGTTGGGTGAAAGGTAATTGTATTTCGAATCGAAAATTATTTTTTTACTTGAACTTGAAATAAGTTTAATATGAAAATTTTTACCTCTTAAAAAAAAGCGAATATTTCCATATTTCCTCAAAAATGTATAAAAACTTTTCAAATTATTAAATAAAATATAAACCGCTACTGCATACCAAAGGTATTCGCACATCTCTAACTGCATACCGATCTATACCGAAAATAGCAACAACAAGGCTAAGCTATAAATAACTATAATTGCCACTAATATTACGGTATTCGGTTAATGAAATACCCAAAATAATTGCCAATTGGTCACATGCGCCTTCAAATCTTGTTGGCAGCTACTGTTGTTGCTATTGTTTTCACTGTGCTTATTGTTTCTATTGCTATTACGTTTATGCCAGCTGGTGTGCGGTAATTTGCCGAGAGTTAGGCACGCAGACGCAACATTTAAGAAGCGTTAAAATCAGCTTAAATCGCCAATGATATAGCAAGTCTCCGATATGTGCGCTATATATCGGCGATATGCGGCGTTTGTGGTGCTCTCATATTAATTGAATGAGGCGAATGGCTAAACGCGACGTATCAGAGCGGTGGCGCGATTGCGCATGCGCGAAAGCGTTGGTGCAACAGGCGAGTGGGCAAATAACAAACGCCTTCGGGGTTAAAGTGCCAAATGTACACGTAGCAAGCGCGATTATATAGCGCACACACATATGCGCTGTTGCGCTTATGTATGTGTGTGGCTTTGAATCACTGACGCTCTGCATGCGGTGCCACTAAACTGCTACAATTTTCCATTTTTCACCGAGTTTTCGTTATTTCGTATATTTTCAAATGCCTTCGCTTTTTATTGCTTTGCCTGCCGACGCGCACCGCATAAGTTTGATGTCAGTATGCCACAGAAGTGCGCCTCTTCATTGCCGCACATGCATATGCCATTGTTGTTGTTCTTTTTATGTTATTAAAATGTGTCAAAAATCGTGACCGAGAAGTTTTTTTGTTGCTGGCTCCATAGCAATGCAGCAGCGGCAATGTGGCGGTGCGACAACTACAAATTGCTGTGTGGCATGCAGATGCAAGGCTGGCTGGCGCATTGTAGGCTGGCGCGCGGGCAGCAGATGAGCAGATGATCAGCGCAGAGTTAACCATCAACAATAAACAGTTTGCAGAAAACTAACAACTTTTTGTTTGTGTTGCCACATTTTGTTGCAATACGCATTTAAAGTTGGTGTGTGTGTGGCTCAATATGAGGCCACTCTTGCAAACGCGTTCCCACACACAAACTCTACATGTGGGCCAAATGCCGAAGAAAAAACATTAACAAATAATAAAATGTAGCAATTTCACAACAGATGGCCGCGCCACGTACCCCCACAAGTGCCTAATCGCCTTGCTGCACGCAAACTGCTACAAAATGAAAATCTTAAAACGCAATGAAATTTAAAAAAAAGTTTTCGAAAATTAAAAAAAAATCTTCCTCTGACAAACTGCTCAAATTTGCGCCGATGAGGAAGCGCTTGCGATGCTGTGATTTATGGCAAAATTTTCATAATTCGGCGCTACTCGGTAGTTGCTTGTTCCATTCAAGCTGCCACTTGCTCATATGCTACATACATAGTACATATGTATGTGTGTGAAAAATACCGATTCAATAACGCATGGGAGAAAGGATAATTCGTCTGCTTCATTTCTTTCCGATAATTTCCCCCACTCAATTGCCATAATTTATGCACAATTCGTATTCCCGCGCGAAGCTAGTCAATGCAACTATGAGAAAAAATTATACTACTTATATAATATAAGACGAATAACTGTATGTAATTAATCACTCATGAAATTGAAAGTCGATTTTTCGCCGAAGATGTCGTAATGAAGTTGGCAGCAAATCCTGCTTCACCATTACTGTTAAGCGTATCAATGGAATCAAATTGTTACATAAGTGTGACTTTGGAAAAATATAATGGGCACGAACATGTGAAATTTGGCAACATAGGGAATCGGGCGCCTAACATAATGGAAAAGGAAGATCTCAAAGGACTAGTTATTGTAGAATGATGCATTTATAATAATTATCAAACGAAATTTTTATCCTTAAAAGCATATGTTTGAAGAACCTTGAAAGACTTTTGCAATTTTAATAATTACTAAACGAAATTTTGATCAAAAAAAGTTTATGTTTACCGGTAAATGCACACGTATGTATCTGTATATTAGATTTATATGGGAAGTTTGGCAACATAGGGAATCTAACTTTGAATACAGTGGAGATCTAAAAGGTCCTCGTAATTGAAAAATTATGCAATTAAAATGATTTTTAAACGAATTTTGATCTGATAAAGTATATGTTTGGAGTTAAATGCATACATAAATATATATGGGAATTTTGGCAGCATAGCAAATCGAACTTCGAATACAATGGGAATGATGGAGATCTCAGTGGACTACTTATGGGAAAAAATTGTAAAATGATTAAAAATTTGTACTGAATTTAAGTATATGAATGGAATTGAGTGTCATCAAGAATAATATTGCATAGCGGCAACAAATATCGAAATTATTATTATTTACACTAGGGTTTCAAATATATTTGACTGAAAATTTAGCCCGCTAACGCCTTTAGTACCGCTAATTTTGATTCGTCCGGAATAATGATCCACGCCTAAAAAATACCTGGAAATATATTTTTTAGAAAAATGCAGGGAAAAGGTATCAAAGGTCCGTTCTCCACGAACAAAGTCGCGTTCCAAAAATTAATGACACTCGATACTCAATACAATACAAATGTTATGATTTTATTATTGACATATTACTTCGAATAAGTAAATGCAAATCTTTTACATAATAATAGTCCAACAGCACAAGGCTTGTAATTAGTTCCCAAACGACCAGCCACCTGTCAACGGTAGGCCTATTAATTTTAAGGACCTAACGCTTTGTCGACTAATTAAATGCCGCCGCTGGCGAAAGACCTCGATGGCTGCGTCAGATTAATCACGAATTGACATTGAAAACACCGTTAGGTAAGTTTCGAAGTCGAATTTCAATTGCAAGCAATTCGATATTTTTGTATTTTTCAAACAAATGTCGGTTGGTCAAATAAATGACTTTGTGGTCAGGTAATCGCTTTTTGCCTGCCGTTTAATGCTTTTTTTGTAGATTTCTTCAGTTTTTGCAGTTTTTGGCCCATCATTTTTACCAATACTGTTTCAATGCTGGCTTTTGGCAGCTGAACTATGCCATTGTGCCATGAAAAAAGAAGACAGAAAGTGGCGAAAAATTAAATCAGCTTAGCAGCGGCGCGAATAAGTGCTGGGCGCATACTTCGTTAATACATAAATGCCATTTGTAACGGTTTGTCGATTTTGTAATCATCAGTACTTAAAAGCGTTTTTTTCATTTCTGATTTTTATTGTTCGTATTTATTGCCAAGTTTCAAGTTTTTTTGCTGTTGGTTTTTTCAATTCACATTTTTTCACCAAATTGCTTCAATGTTGTTGTAATTTGATATTTATAAGTCAAGTACTTGTCAGCTGCGCCGTTGGAGTGCACACCTTTTTGGATGCGGCACAACAATTGCATAAAAGCTGTCAAAACTTTTGTTGTTGTTTTTGTTTTTGTATACATTTGATAGCGCGCTCGAAAACCGATTGGCAACGAATTCAAGGTTCGCAGTCTGGCTTTGTTCAATAATTGATCGGGTGAAGCGATTTCTGTGAATTTTTGTGGGGCATACTCACAATCGCCTCACAAATAATGTGAGAGTCGGTATGCTTTCTAATGGGCTCTTTCCTTTATTTGTGGTTAATATGTATTGGCCAATTTTTATAGCAGCTATGACGTTACTTTGGAGACGTGCTCTAGCGTATCCACGCTTTAGCAACTAAAAGAACCACAAATATTGACTAGCTTAAAGTAATGATTGCATATTTCAATTTATCCATTTATTTATGGCTTATTTTTATCTACTACAATGTCCTCAGCAATTTTTATGCCACAATAAAATATATCTAAATTAAAGAATTTACTATTTTTTTGGAATTTGTATGATCTTTCAGTGACTCACGACATTATTTATATACATTTATAATCGTGTATACTTGTAATAATATTTTATAGTGCCACATTAATTTTATGCATAAATATATAATTATGTTACATACATATGTACTTAGCTCAGCCAGCAGTCAAATCAACTAGTTTCAAACTACTTACCTTAGAGCTAGTATTGTTTGTGCTTTTCTCAACTAATCAACCGAATACTTTTTCCTTACAAGGAACTGGGTTTTCTACGAAATGGCAATGGTTAAATTTCGGTAAGAAATATAAGGGTCTACCAAAAAGAATATGGAAAGTTTGGCAACATAGTGCCACATAGGGCATCGAAAACAGTGGACAAAAATGAAGATCTCAAAGAACTAATTATTGAAATCATGTAATTCTAATAATTGATGTCAAAATGAAATAAACACTAAAATTTGGTAAAAATGGGAACCGTAGTTTTTTTGTTATACAGACATCTTTATATTGATTATGTGAAATAAATGTCCATTTGCATATCTCCACCAGTTTAAGCCAATTTTCGGCCACCGGGTGCAGCATTTTGAATTTGCGCGCCACGGGACTGATTTTGCCTGATACCGATATGGTAACCCTACAAATATCAGAAGATGATCTTTCGAAAAACGCTTTTTTTAACGGTTTTTTCGAGAACTTGAATTTGCGTAATTATCTCGAGCAATTTCCAAGCGCTGTAACAAAGGGAAATGTGACAACATGAAATGGCAAACCTTATAGAACAGACTGATAAAACTTGACGGAAATCCGTAAACAAACATGGCCGCTACGAGCTGTCACAATCTCGTCATGCCTATTGGTGGACGCTGTACCTGTTTCAGAAATTGAAAAAAAAAAAGATTCTAGTACGTGTTTGAAGCAAATCTTTATTAGAAAATAATTATCTACAATAAGCCTGATGTATATCTGTCTACTTTATTTGGTTTTCACACGGAAATTTCTCTTGAAACAGGTATAGTTCCTAACTAGTGTAATGTTTCAATGCAGTATACATATGTACATATGTTTGGTAGCGTAAAGTTATGACCACTTCGGGTGATTCATTTAAATGCATTGATTTTATATTACTTCTTAGCAATAAAATAAATCTTTACAACCTTAGTGGTTCTTATATTACTTTCATGGTTATATTTCCTTTACGGCTAACCTCTTGAATTGTTTACATAACCTCAAATTGCCTTACTGATGTGGCATTGTTCTGCAGTAATCTCAGTTAAGTACAGATATTAATTTAATGAGCGACTTATGCACTCAATTAAAATTTCATAGTAACTACTAACGGTATTCTAGTGCCGTCATAAAAGCTTGAAAATATTATATTAATTAATAACAAAATCAACTATTTTAATAACTGTCTGCCTTTTAATTATAAATCGAATGTCATATGCAAGCTTGGAGTACATTGATCAAATGCCGGAAGCCACTTTGGTGCTACGAGTGACGCAAAGAGATCAGATCAGAGATGAGGACCTCTTGCGATCGAACTTGGGCCAAAAGGTTTTTGCGACTAGTGCATATAGTGATGGTGACCCAGCACTGGACAAGTTTCCGCGAAGCCTGGCTATCTAGTAGTACAACACAAGCGAATATGGGAGCATTGACCCGCTCCCATTCTTCTGATAGCGGTTCTAGGGTGCTTTTTCTTGCTTGCTCTTCCCAGTTTTCTGTGATTCCGCTCTGGCCTGGCACCCATCTCAGTGTTATCACAAAGACGTTCTATACTATTGATCGCGTGGTTAGACACTCCTTGACCAGCCCTGAACGCATTGTTAATCAGTTCAAGGCTAGTATCGCCGATCTGCTATCTGAGAGGATGGTCATTTCTCAGAAGGAGGCTGCACTCCAGAGCAGTAAATCTGCTGATACTTTATTGGCTGCAACATCTGAGTTCAGCCTGAAGCTGGAGTTGATAGAGAGCTCCTGACGGTAAACCCCTCCACCAACCTTCCCACTAAGCTTTGATCCATCCGTAAAGATGCTCTTTGCCCCTCTCTTTCAAGGGCTTTTTCCCACCCACAACTCCCTCGGCGGTATATGAGTAGAGAAGGAGTCATCGGTGATCCGGTATGAAGTCGAGGTAAGTGAGGATTTTCGAGTTTACCGACACGTATTATGCCAGCTGTATGCTATAATGGTCTGTTCCGACAAATGAGCGGCTTCTGCGTGAGAGAGGGATTAGTGGAAATTTTCAGATTGTTATTTCAAAAACTGAGGGACTAGTTGGCATATGTACTGACAGACAGACTGAAATAGAGACAGACAAACCGACATGGCGGAATCGACTCAGTTTGTTTTGCTCATCGTTTATACGATCTCTGACGTTTCTTTTTGGGTTGTCGTTGCAAGCTTGATATACCCCGTTCAGGGCATAAAAAGAGTCGTTGGTATCTATATACCCTTACATATATCCATGCATATAGCAATTTTAAAATCTTCACGTAGCAGTTTTTTCCAAAACTTATGACCACATATTTTCAATGTCAGCAAACGTGCCATTTTATAGGCGAGATAAATCGGCATAATTGCGTTCTATAAACATTACTGCCAGTATTTGGTAATTGTATATCCGCAATCGCTACGCCATAGTCGCATTGCCCTCAGGCCTCAATTGTCGCTGTAGTGTTTTCATTAAATCGCCATACAGTTCATTAAATGAGTGCAAAGAATTTTTATGTCAACAATTTAAGCCGCAATAATTGCAATTGCTGACAGCAGCCACGGTAATTGCGTTCACCAACACAAGCGACAACTTAGAGACCACACCGGGGATGATGCTCTACGCGGATATTCGCCATGGATGTGTCGTTGTGGCCGTTTGACCTTTACGCAGGCGCAAATACACTCCTCGGCTTAAGTCGAGCAAACAGCATCGCAACAAAAACAGTTATATATATTATGTTGTGTGTTGTCCATGCAATTACGGCACACTGTCGAAGTGAATGGAATTTTTTGAGCTGCCTCAGCGCAAATCAATAGGCAGCCGGTGGCATGCGGGCAAACACCCGCCACTCGCTTGAGATAAGCGTTTTTTAACTTAAAATAAATGGAAAAAATGCTTCACTAAAACACACCGAAAGCAATTTATTTGCCACAAAACACACACATGCATATGTAGTTATGTGTGCGTGTGTGTGTATGTTTGTACAGCGCGTTCACGGTTGTGAATGAAGTGCGTTGTCTTCTCTCTTTTTCTTCGGCTTTGCTACTACTGTTACGTGCTTTTATGACCGTTTTTTATGCACAATTAACTGAACATTTTATTTGTAATTAATTTCGGACTTTTTTTTTGCCATTTTGCGCTTTATTGCCACTTGTGGTTGTGAGTTTAAGGAAGTTGTCAATTGATTTCGGCTGCTTGAGCCATATTTCCCACTCAAAGTGCTCGACTTGAAGAGGGCAGAGTCAGCTGATGCTTCTGCGATTTTTTACCGCTTTTCATGCATATATACATATATATATAAATCTATATGTTATATATATATTTAGAGCACTGTTAGTCTGTTAAAGCGCATTTGTTGCAGAAAAAATTTATTTGTGAACCAGGCAACGACAGTAGCAATGCGAAATAAGATAAATTTGGTTTTTTGCTGAATCAACTATATGTGAAATCATAGACATACATACATATATGTATATATTAAAAAAATACTAATAAATGAAGCAGAAGCCCCGCCATTGCATCAGACATTGAAAATTTATGCGCCCACTTGCTTGTTTGTCTGTGTGTGTCCGTCTGTGGCTTGTGTGGCACAATGCAATCTCCGCATCAAATCTGTTTGTATCCCAACCGATCGCATTTCGTCACATCTGATCGGTTCCCAAGTACATGCGTAATGCCGAAGTGATGGTCTTTTGTTTGCCCTCACTCTTCTTTTCTTGCAATAATTGCGTTTGTTTTTTCATGAATTTTTCTCTTTTTTGTTTATTTCCAGGCAGTGCTTGTCAATCGCCAACGATGAATTGACAAAATGCTTGAGGTAAGTGCTTATTTTTCTTTTATCTGTTGATCCGATTTGCCAACAATTGACTTTTATTTTCTATGCATAAGTAATGAGTGAGATTGTGGCCAGTGGCGCTGCCATATTATGCAACTTACCAATGTAATTGATATACATTTTATGGGTATACATGCAGTACACGCCCCAATAAGACTTTCTTTACGTGTTTACAGAAAATTTCATATGGCAATGATGGAGTACCCCGAAAGCCATTTCTTTTTTTACTCTTTCTACGAAAGCTTTTTAAAAATTTGTTTAAAGTTAAGTGTAAAATTTGATAGGAAAAGTTCAAAAGCATCTACATGACATCATAATCAAAATATTTCAGCGTAGCTGGGGTTTATAGAGATCAAGCCATAAATAAACTCTGGTAATTAAATTTTTTCTTTGCTCACCTACCGACGAGGGTAATGTGGATGGGTACAAATCGCTGGAGCAGAGAAGTTTCTTACAAAAAAGCTCTCTGTCAATCTTAACTTTCGACTCCCGGACCACGGTAGTGTTTTTCATGAGAAAAGGTTGGAGGGGGACTTTTCTGTAAGCTCTACGTCAATACTAGGAGGGTTTTCAAGCAGAAGTGGATGCTATTACGTTGGCGGAAGACATACTGCTACGAAGTAAATATATCGTTTTTCAGGAAGGTAGGCATATACTACAACAGCAGAGCAGCAATACTAGCGCTGAGTTCGCTGACTGTGAACTCAAAGCTAGGGGTGCCTGTCTTCACAAGAAATAGTATGAAGCTACTTTATCATCAGACTCATTGGGATGCGTGGTCACAACGGAATCGCTGGCAACTGCAAAACCGATGAGCTAGCCAGAGAGTTTATCCTTGTCCCGCTCACATCGCAATGGGACCGAGTTGGATCTCCATTGGCGTCTTGCGTTCTAGCCCTGAACCAATGGACCGCGAGGAAGAACTTCTCAATTACTTGGCCTTAGCACATTTCATCTTGCCGCAAAAGTAGGGGCTCTAACGGGACGTTGTCCAATAGGCATTCATTTGGAAGGGTCTATCAAGAATATAGAAATTTCAGATAGCGCAACGGACCGGCGTTCTAAGCTGTGCAAGTGAGCGCGCTGTTAGGACCGACCTCTTACTCAACCTAACTTGCATGATATTGTCGGGACTATTATTTGGAAGACAGTCTGGTCCATGTTTCCATACCTTGAGGTCTCCAGATATGACTGCTGCGTTAGCAAGATTTCTATACACGAAATAAACATAGGGAGGCTTGTAAAGAAAACTCTCTATATATCAGGTGAATAGCTCCAATAGACCTGTGAAATCGCGGGTATCGTTTTGAAAAAGACAGTTTTAAGAAAAACAGGTTTAATGTTTTGTGAGCTGGCCGAACCAGTTTGAATGCCGGATCACCAAAGTACCGAGAATAATGTGTATTTTGACAAATTCTCTTGTAGATATATAGTATTCCCTCATTATTTTCGTCTTCTCTCATTTTTCGCGTCTTGCTATACGGTGCGGAGGTATGAACAATGACATCATTTGCTGACTCGACCTTAGGAAGTTCGAGACAATGGTTTTGTGGAAGATTTGTGGAATTTTGCGCATTGGCTGCTGCGAATATCGCATTCGATGGAACGATGAGATGTATGAGATATACGGAGACATTGACATAGTTCAGCGAGTCAAGAGACAGACGCTGCGCTGACTATGTTGTCCAGATGGAAAAGAACACTCCAGCTTTGAAGGTTTTCGACGTAGTACCCGCCGGAGGAAGCAGAGGAAGAGGAAGACCTCCACTCCGTTGGAAAGACCAGGTGGTAAAAGACTTGGCTTCGCTTGCAATCTCCAATTGGCGCCACATTGCAAAAAGAAGAAACGACTGTCGCGGTGTTGTTAACTCGGCTATAACCGCAAAACAAATACTGATTTTTTAATTTCTGGACCAGCATAATATTAAGTAAATATGATAATACAAAAGCCAAGCACACCAGTCATTTTAGATTTAATTAATCTGTTGCAAGTTTACGTAACTATTGTACTTTTTGAAGCATTTTGTTCATGCCACTTGCAATTGTGGCGCCTCGCGTCTATCTACATCTTGCATTTCGCAATTTGTCCAGCAATCCTCACGCTTTTCAACAACTCTGGAGTAATCCGATGAGCGACAACAACAAAATGCAACAACAGACCCACAATTTCTGCTCCAATTCTGAAAACGATTCGTTTCGTCTCCTACTGGATGGACAGCTGAAGTGTGCGTCCACAGCGGCTGGCCTGCATAAGCACATGTATGTATGGGCGGGTGTGCGGCAGCCACCGAGCGAGATTGCTATTAGCATAAGCTGAAGTGGCTGCAAGATTTATTGCGCCGCAGGCCAGCGCAACAGCGGCGAATTTGCATTTCGAAGCATTGCGCCCCGTTGAGCAGCAGACAAATTGTGCGTTCATGTTGCACTTGGCATGTTGCAGATTGCCGTTAAGCGTACGGTACAGTAGCCAGGCGATTGCTATCATCACGCTGCTTTGCGCTTACTCGGGCAGATGCGACGCTGGCGATAAAGTGCCGGACCCAGCGAGAACTCCACCCACTTTTCACAGCCCTGCAAGCATTTGAGCTGCTGCACGGACCAGTGGCACTCGTGTGCTCGTTGTGGCAATGTGCTGTTGTTTACAAATTGCGAATTAAGCGGCCTGTTGTGGCAACTTAATAAATGGTTGCACGTTTGCAACAGCAATCGCAAGTGGCAAGTGACCTATCTTGCCACAAATTAAATTGCAACTCACAGCTTGGTAAAAATAACACACAAAAGTGGCGAATGCTGGTGGCATAAGCGGCTGAGTTTATTCTTAGCAGCTGCTTTGGCAGGAGTGGCAGTGGCGCATGTGTCGGTGTTGCCGCAGCAGTACACGTGCAACAATCTGTTCATCTGCCCAACAGCTTGTGGTTGTTTGGTGGTCGCACGCATTTCTATTTTGCTTTTGTTGTTGTTTGCGTCCACCGCTTTTGTTGGCCGCCACTTGTTGTTAACACGCAACAACTACCATAAACGCAACGTGCAACACTGCTGCAATAATGGAAATATTAACGACAGTGCGGCTGAGCTGAAAGTCGTGCGCGCGCACTGATGAAATCGCCTGAGTCGCCTCTCGGCGCGGTGTGTCGGGGGTGATGGTATGCGCCTGCGCACACACAAACCAATTGAGCTCACAAGTTAGTAAGTTACTAAAGTTGAGTGTTGCGTTTTGGTGGCAACATAAATCACAAAGGATTACACAGTTGTTTTAGTTGTTGTTGTGCGTTACGTAATCGCTATAGCAGAGCAATATTGCGTGGTTGGGGTTAATGGTGTCAGTTCTGGCAACGGGAATTTGACTTGATTCAGGCGCATGCGTGACAATTGTTTGCGCACAATCGAAATCGGAATATGTTTGTTCGCTTGGCAGTCTGAAAAAATAACTTGTTAGACATCTCTAAGAATGCCTCTCCAAGTAAGAGCTCTGAATTGTGACGGGAAAGTCCACTGCCTATGTTAGGTTAGGTTAAGAGGTCGACACTGAGAGAGATCTGATTTGGACAGCTTAAAACGCTGGTCCATCGTGGTACCTAAAAACTTCTATATATTGCTACCATAAGACCTTTACTAATCGACAAAACGCTTTGAGCCCGTCAAAAATTTGTAGAGACGGCTAATGCCAGTTTTGGCCATGTCCTCTTCGTAGAAAGTAAGACTACCTAAATGTTTCAGCTTCAGTCTTGCCAATGTAGGACAATGGAAGAAAAAGTGGTTGGAGGTTCCCACTTCAACCTCTTCCATAAAACTTAGACAACTAACGTTCGAAAAGATCTTTAGTCTTGCCTTATTAATGACTATTGGACAATGTTCAATAAGGACCCCTAATATGAACTTTGCTCAGGGCAAATAGTTTCGTAGATCTTCTGCGTTCTACTATAGGCCAAAAGTATACCGATGTCGCATAGGATCTGGTCACCTAATAGCGTCTGCTAAGCGCACACGAGGTTCATTGGTCCAGTGATAGAGCGCAAGACGCCAATGGAGATCCAACTTGGGTTCATTCCGATGTGAGCGGGACAAAGGATTACCTCTCTAGTCCAACGGCCAACCGGCTACTTGATTTCTAGTGAGAACAGTTGACTAGCTGAGCGCACAGTAGTGAGTTCAGCGCACAGTTAGTGAGTTCAGCGCCAGTATTTCCGCTCTGTATTCGGAGTAAATGCCCATCTTCCTGAAAGAGGCTGCATTTCTAGTAGTATATCTATTGCCATCTTGATAGCAGCCACTTTTGCTTGGAAGCCATACTAAAATTGAAGGAGACCTCCTTACAGAAAACTCCGTCCTTCTCCCCTAGTTTCAACTAATCCTTGTAAAGCGCACTGCTCTCTTCTCAAGCGACTTTTCCCCATCCACATCTCCCTCGTCGATATAAAAGTAGAGAAAAAGCCGCCCCGAGTGGCCTCTGCGATGCGGTGATCCAAGTTTTCAGGATTACAGTTGAAGAAGGAGATAATTTCGGCGTGTCCATATCCGGATCCTTTCATATACCCAGCATCACTGAGCCTTAGAGCACACTTAGCGACAATATACCTGCCGGCAATGTCAACGGGTGCTACGTTTCGAGCACCGGAGATACCGATGGGAGTGGACACGTTCATGCTTTTTGGCAAGAGAATCTTTGCAGGTGCTCTCCACCAGACGATTATCCCAAAGCTAGGGGTAAAGTAGCTGCCATTTTATGAATCCAGTTTGTTAGGGTTTTGAGATGTGCACGGGGTAGAAATCGTGACTATTAGACATGACCTATTCCTAACCTATTTTAACTTCAAATACTTTTGAATTACTAAACAGAAACCTGTTGCCAAGTTCGAACTTCGACTTGTGATCTTGCGCATAGTTGGCAGCCTTGGAAAACCATGTAAAAGTGGTTGCAAAGTATAAATTTGAAGCTAAAAACTTTCCACAATTATTAGGCACCCTATATCATATACAAATATGTTATTTATTATATTTTGTACAAGTATCAATACTATAATTTATATAAGACCATGATCTCGCGGCGCTTTGCTAAGCAAACAGACACTTGTTAATTTTTAGGAATTTTGTACTATAAATTCCGTTCGACTTTTCGACCGTCATTATTAAAGTAAAAGTAAAATTATAATGGTTATTTCATTACCGAAAGACTTCTCGGTATTTTACCAATTCACACTCATTTCGGTTTATTTTTAGCTCTTTCTTGGCAATTTTTTTCAATAAGCTTGATGAAGCTCTGTCTTCAAGCAGCGTGCTGTGTCTTTGTTGACGCTACAGTTGGTATTTTAAAACAGAAGACCCACCTCATCATTACTCTTTTTGTATCGACAAAATACTATATGAGATATATATGACTTTAGTTGTTACTTTGTTGATTAGTTAGGTTAGGTTACTAGCACACAACTAATGGCACTTCCTGGTGTTTTAAGCATATTTTAATTAATATAAAGTAAAGAGCATCATTAATATCATCCAAAATTTAGTACCGCTCCTCTTTGCCGGCCAATGCTGATTCATTCGCTGTTAAATGGTCAAATGGTGTGACGCGCTGCTCGCGGGCATTTTA
This sequence comes from Bactrocera neohumeralis, assembly GCF_024586455.1. Taxonomy (NCBI): domain Eukaryota; kingdom Metazoa; phylum Arthropoda; class Insecta; order Diptera; family Tephritidae; genus Bactrocera; species Bactrocera neohumeralis. Next base: position 88,556,813 of record NC_065921.1, on the reverse strand, counting down.
ACTGTTACTTTGTTGAACAAAAGCGTTGTTGATTGATGAAATCGCGCCACGACAGCTCTGGTTTATTTTCGCCTAATATCCCCATTATTAATACACAAAATATTTTCTTTGCCGTCCGCTTCGTTGCCAAAATAGTGTGGCGTTATAGTTGAGATCTATTGTTTCTCGTTGATTTATGACATTTTAATGTGTCCGTCGAGTGCTTTGAGTGCGTTCGAAAATATGTAGGTATGTTACAGTATTCACAGCTGTAATAACATGTGTTGCATGTACCCTACTCTACTTTCCGTTAAATGCCTTTCTATGAACTTGTGCCGGACTTGTTCGTAAGAGGAGGAAGGTGGAGAAAAGTATGAAATTAAGTGTTGGAAGTAATTTAAAAAATTATGATGATTTCTACGAAAACACCGCAGCAGAAACTGCGTTGAGAGCAGTTCATTATGCTCCTTAACTGGGAGTATACGGGCCTCACTGTGCAGATAGGAGACATCAAAAGGCAACCTGTTATAGTCCGGAGTGCAGTATTTTGACATGTCTGAAGCTTTCTCGTCTGCGTGTCACTGCATCCAAGCGACCATATTGGTGCGGCGTAATTAAGGACCGATCGGTCGATTGCCTTGTAATCTTAGGATTACTGATGGTCGGAATTTCAACGCCATCGACTGCAATATTAAGGTCACGTCTGTAATTCTTCGTGCAGTTAGTGAATATGGTTGCTGTGGATTTAGTGGGGAGAGTGTTAGGTTCCGTGCAGCGAGGAAGCGAGAAGGTCGGAGAGATAGCCGTATACTTTTCAGCCATCGATTCCATTGCCTGACGTCATTATCGTGCAATCACCAGCGTACGTGGGGATAGAAATTCCCTCTGGTGGTTGAGGGAGTTTTGAGATGTAGAAGTTAAACAGCAATGGGGAGAGGACACCACCCTGAAGAAGTCTTGTTGAATTCTTCTCAATTTAGACTTTTTACTTCGGAACGTTGCGGATGATTGCGACCGCTCAGGTAGTTCAGAGTCCACCTCTGCAACCATTGAGGGAGCGTAGATTTTTCGATATCTTCAAGTAGCGTTGTGTGGTTGACTGTGTCAAAAGCTTTTAACAAGTCCAACGCTACGAGGATCGTCCTCTCGAAGGGGGTTTTGGTTGAGGCCATGAGCTATCTGGGCTTTCTTGACGCTAAGTGCTGTGGTGGTGCTGTGCACTTTTGGTAAGCGTTTGCTAGACTTAGGTGGTGCGTGAGGGTCGGACAAGGCCTCAAGTATCTTCACTGCTGGGGAGAGAATAGTTATCGGACTCCTCTTTGTTGGCGGGTTTCCCAGGTTTCATAGGTGCCACTCTTCAGATTTTCCACACATCGAGTATTTGAAGAGTGGTTAGCGACATCGAGCCTTGATGTTTTAGCATTAGCATGTTTATTCCATCAGGATTTGGAAGATTTTGTTTTATTGATGACACTCTGAACTTTCGGTGAAAGTAAATGGTGTGCAGTCTTTTGACATTTTGCGCTTTGTCTAGCAAAGAGTACAGTGTAATTTACCGGCTAAAATTGCTCGCGCATTTCTTCAGGTCCGCAGAGGCATGACCATTGAATTGAATTTCAACTCGGTAATCATGTCTCTTCGGGTTAGACAAAGCCTTAACAGTTGTCCGGTGGAGAGGTTGCAAGACTTCAGGTGCTATATCTATTTTGTCCGCTTGTGTTGATTTACCATTTGCCCAATCTCCAAATTGAGATCCCTTATTCGGGGATCACAGGGATCGGCATAGCGTAAGGTATCGCCCTTTAGCTAAAACAACTGCTTTGCATGGAAAATTGGGGCGAAGTTCCGCGTTTCATCTAGCCGATATAAAGCAAGCGTAAGCAGCTGCAGTCACTATGCGGAATTGAGGCGTTGCTCCAGTGATGGCAAACTTAATCTAAAACTCACCGATCCAAACGAGCTTAGATCTCCGAAAAAACAGACTTTTGCCGGATAAAACCCGGGAACCGGGTGTCGTGGGAATTGAATGAGTTGTTGTCCAAGGCAATTGTGCAAACTCCGATCAAAGTTCTTGTAAGGAATCGTTTGTATTTGTGCTGGATATTCATCAATAGAATCAACTGAATTCACAACGGTAAAACACGAACTTGTTTATCTGTAATCCCGTGACTTTCAGAACATTAATAATTCATAGAAAGCAGTTAACAGCTGTCAAAACAATATCAGCTGATTAGATTGTCATAAAAACTACAATTAAAAATATATACGGTTATTTTTCATATAAAAATATAAATTTATTCACAGATGTAAATAAACACAATTGTGGTTTAGTTCAACTATTAGCATAAATACACTCACATATAAATGCTTTTTACTACGGCTAATACAGATTAATACAAATGTTATTTGTGTTTGGATCAGTACTACTTCATAAAAATATAAATAAGAGAAATCGGAAGGCTATTGCCATTTAGATGGAAATAGTGTGTGCTGTATATAATTCTACAGAAAATACAAAACTTGCGAAATCCAAAAGTGATTTAACTGGTATGTTGGTAGTGGCTTAAAAATATTGGAAAAGAATGTATAGTATGTGTGTTTTATGATGGAAAAGGAAAATACGATGGCGTATAGGCTATATCGTTGCTTAGCTGCTTTGCATCAAATTTTTCCATTGCCAAAATCTTCGATTTTTAACAATTCGCACGAGAACTTGAATAATTTCTCACATTTGGCTGGATCCTTCGCATCGCTATGCATTTGGCCGAGTCCACCATTGCTCAAGTAAGTGCCACCCTTGCCTTCCAACTTGGGGTCGATGGCGGCAAGGACGACGGTGCGTGAACCCTGTTCGGGATTTTTGAATAAAAGCTTCTTTACGAACGGCACATAAGTGGTGGCGCTGTGCTCGAACAGATCGGTGTCCACAATGCCCGGATGCACGGCATTCACCTGCACATGCGCAGTCTCCGCGTTCAAGCGAGTCTGCAGGTGACGTGTAGCGAGAATTTGTGCCAACTTCGATTGACTGTATGCAGTGCCGGGATAATAATTTTTGCTGCGGACGAAAAGTGTGTCAAATAATTTCGAAAAAACTGGTGAGCCACAGTTGATTGTACTTACAGGGCATTGATGTCGTTATAATTGATGCGTCCAATCAAATTCACGCAGGACGAAATGTTTACAATGCGCGCGTTTTTGCCCGCTTTGCCCGCGGCCTTTAGCTCGGGCAACAGTAGATGTGTAAGCAAGAAGTGACCCAAGTAGTTGGTAGCGATATGCGATTCGAAGCCATCGGCGGTCAGCTTGAAGGGCGCAAACATGATGCCAGCTTTGGATGTAGAATTTTTAGTTTACCTTATAATTTTACAAAGAGGCGAATTTTAAACTCACCATTGTTGATTAGCAAGTCTACTTTGTTAAAGCGCGCCTTCACCTTTTCAGCGAATTTCTTAACGGATGTGAGATCACCGATGTCAAGTGGCTCACATATCAGTTCGCCGCCGCTTGAGGTGAGGTCGACAACGGAAGTGACCGCAGCTTCGGCGCTGGCTGGCTCACGCACACCTGAAATACGAGCAAACGGTCAACATGAGAAACGAGCTTTAAAACTAAAAATCGTGCCTAAATGTATGCTATGCGAAGAGTTGAAGACAAATTGCACGAAAGTTTGAAGCATACTTTTAGGCATAGCGAACGTTCATAACGTTAACGATCAAGAAAAAAATGTGACCAACTTCCGTTGAAGCTTTTAAGACTATAGACGTTTGTGTAAATCGCACATTTGCACAAGAAATTTAAGCTTTATAATTTAACAATATTAGTCGCCTGACTCAGCTAATTAAAAATATGTTCACGTCTGCAATAAATTCTACACTGTCTGTTGGTATTGAGTGATGAGTTTTTGTTGCCAACGAATTGTCGTTCTGCAAGTCAACGAAGAAGCTTTGCCGGCAAGGACGCTTACAACGCGCATGCGCTATGGACTTGGGGTCTGCGAGTGAAGCATGCAATCGTTTAACATTTAACTCACGTACAAATGAAATCTTAGTACACTTACAATGCCCATATAATATAGGTGTGTAGTCGTTTTAGGTATACTGGAGAGATTTTTTTATCAAAGCAAAATATTTTCATTTCTTATTTTGATATTGGACTCAAAAACTTTTTCATTTGAGGAGATATTTTCACGAAATTAAGCATCGGTTATTGTATAGGGTTTTTCAATAAGAACGCTACAAAAGTCTGTGATATCTGTGAAAGTACAATCGTTACCATTATGTATGGAACTTGAATTCTTTTGCATGACTACCACGGGCACGCATGCAGAAGTCCAGATGCTGAACCTAACCTTCGACGGTTTTCAAGCCTAAATCGGCCGATACTGCTGCAATTTCACGTTCGATATTCGTATGAAGTTCATCAATCGTCGCTGGCTTGTTGGCATAGACCATAGACTTGACGTAGTCCCACAGGAAATAGTCTAACGGCGTCAAATCGCACGACCGAGGCAGCCAATTGACTGGATCATTTCGTGAGATAACACGTTCACCAAACTTGGTTTTCAATAAATCGATTGTGAGAATTCACTGTGTGGCTTGTGGCGCCGTCCTTTTGGAAACACATATTGTCCAAGTTCATATCATCCAATTCGGGCCACAAATATTCAGTTTTCATTGAGCGGTAGTGATTCCCACTCACAGCAACGTGCCGGTCTTGATCATCACGGAAAAAGTACGGCCCAATGACGCCGCCGGTCCATAAACCGCACCGCATGGATAACGTGTGGATTGCTGCCTGACCAATAATGCATATTTTGCTTATTGACGAAGCTATACAGTCAAAAATTAGTCTCATCGCTGAAGATAGTTTTTTGATAAAAATCCGGATAATTTTTCAAGTTGTTGCTCTGTCCAATTCACGAATGTACGACAAATCTGGTGGTCAAGCGGCTTCAGTTCTTGCGTCAATTTGATCTTGTAAGGATGTACATATGTATGTCAAGATCTTTTCGCCAGATTAATTCGCCACAACGACGTCACAGATGTGCCCAACGCTTGAGAACGACGTGTGGGAAACTGATTTGCGTCTTCCTCAATCGATGCGGTAGCAGCAGCAATATTCTCGACACTGCGGGCACTTCTTTGTCTCACTGGCACGGGAACACTGTGTATTCGAACATTTTGTAGACGCTCAACTTGACGACCATAAATTGTAGCGATATGAAAGTTGAAGCCACTGACTTCGAATTTCGGTAGTAAAATTTAATAATTTCGACTCGTTGTTGGATCGTATATCTTTCCATGATGAAATGGCAAACCTTGCTGAAGAGAAATGTGAAAAGAGCGGAAAATAATATCTTTGCCGTCGTTTGCTGTCCCTGTCGGTCTACTTTTGTAGCGTCCTATTGAAAAACCCTTTATAAAGCAATGATGCAATCTTCGAAGAAATTGTTCATTGGAATCACTATAGCATATAGCTGCCATATAAACTGAATATATTTGATTATATTAATATATTTATAGGCATGCTTTTAGATTTATTAAAAACATTATCATTTTCGAACGAATAATTTGAATAGCGTGGATTTTCTTTTAATTTTAACAACCTCAATTTGAATCAGCAGCAGTAATCAGAAGGAAACGAACTTACCCATTATAACCGTTATATCACAGGCCAGTAGTTTCTCCACAATGCGAAGTCCAATGCCACGGTTGCCACCCGTAATTACCGCTACACGTCCAGGTTGCTTATAAAGCGCTAAAGTAAAAGCAAAATATTTGTGCTCAATTAATGTACAGTCAATAAAAGCTAAATTTAACATTATGCAAGCTTAATTTAAGCTCATTTAGGAATGCTATATCGAACAATTACTTTAATTCTTCTTCTTTACTGGCACTTACCGAGGTTTTAATTACTTCAACTACAATACATAAAATGCTTAACTGACATTAGAACTCACCAACGCGATCGCGTGATCGATATGTGAAATCGTGTATCAGGCCTACGAGGCCAATGTATTGGTAGCGCAGCTCCGTTTTCAGCTCATACCAGTTCTTTGGCATCTCCTTGGAGGTTTTGGCAAAATAAAAGCCGCAGAATAATATCACGAATATAATAATAAAGCAGGTCAGCATTTTGGTTGGTTCTACTCAATTCGTTTTAAGGAAGAAAGAGCTGTAAGAAAAGAAAATAGAAAACAAAGTCAGATTTTGCGACATTTCAATGCTTCAGTAGAACATAGAAATTGTGATAAGCGCCACAAACTGCTTCTACTGATAACTGTCGCATGACGACAGAAGATCAAAGTTCAACTATGATAAACCGCTTGCCGGCCGGCTGCCATCGCATTCGCTTATATTTGTTTGGTTTATTCATATTTGTATGTCAGACTTTGACAGGCAATCGGATGACGCAGCGTGCTTGAGACATATTTGGAAGTGCGTGCTTACAAGTTTCTATTTTACAGAGGCATTTTCATGGATTCTTAACTTTATAAATGACCGAAGACAATTCAGTGACTTTTTCAAAGAGGGTATAAAATCGATTTCAGCACATCTTTAGCGCAGAATACTTCCTAGTTCTGTTCAAACTGGTTTTAACAAAAAAATTGAAAACAGCAAATTAGCATAACAAAAAACAAAACAAAAATATTGTAAAAATAGACAAACCCGTTTAAGGAACGGGAGCTTTGCAAGTTTAATTATCCGCAAAAATGAGCCTACTATCGAATACGCATGTCACAATTAAAAGTGAGTTGGAAAACAAGAACAAAAGTGAACGTTGCCTACGCCGAAGCCAAATACCCTTCACAAATGACAGTTGTATGGTATAGTGACCCGATCTGAACAATTTTCTCTGGAATTGTAGCGTTGCTTTGGACAACAATTCATGGCAAATTTCGTTCGTGAAGTTGTCTTATCAAATGAGCGAGTTTTACATACACGAATCTAATTTGGATTAGTATATGCTATAGTGTTTCCGATAAATTACCATCTTCTTAAGAAGTAAAGGAGCAATAGCTTTGAGTATGCATATACGGAACGCACCCGAATAAATATCCACCCAAAGATTGTCACTGCAGCTGCATTCCATACAATTTTTATACTCTTGCAACATGTTGCTACAGAATATAATAGTTTTGTTCACCTAACCACCTAACTGTTGTTTGTATTATCTAAAACTAATTTAAACAGATATAGGGTTATATTTAACGGGGTTTTCAATAGGGACATTACAAAAGTAGACCGATAAAGACAGCAAACACGCCACAGTTTTTTCGCTCTTTTGACATTTCTCTTCAATAAGGTTTGCCATTTCATCATGGAAAGATATACAATCTAACGAGACGAAATTATTAAAACTTACTACCGAAATTCGGAGTCAGTGGCCTCAACTTTAAGAGCGCTACGTCCATTTTATGGTCGTCATAATCGTCCGGTCAGAACAACAATTGCGCGTTTAGTGGAAAAATTTGAATCCACAAGCACAGTCCAAATGTTCAAGTTCTAGTGAGACAAAGAAGCGCCCTTAGTGTGGAGAATTTTGCTGCTGCTAGCGCATCAATTGAGGAAGACCCAAATCAGTACCTCAAACGGCGTTCTCAAGCGTTGGGCATCTCTGTGACGTCGTTGAGGCGAATTTTGCAAAAAGATCTTGACCTACATACTTACAAGATTAAATTGATCTACTTGACCACCGGAACCGTCGTATTTTCGTGAATTGGGCTGAGCAATAACTTGAAAATGATCCGGATTTTCATCGAAAAATCATCTTCAGCGATTAGGCTCATTTCTGACTGAATGGCTTTGTCAATAAGCAAAATAAGCGTTATAGGTCAGGCAGCAATCTACACGTACTCCATGAGTCAACACTGCATCCCGAAAAAATTATGGTTTGATGTGGTCTATGGGCCAACGGCGTCAAGTCTATGGTCTATGCCAATAACCCACTGACGATTGATGAACTTCGTACGAATATCGAAAGTGAAATTGCAGCAGTATTGGCAGTCGAAAATTGGGTTCAGGGTCGGGCAGGTAGTGGCCCGAACTTTCTTATTTATTTTTCTTGCTGTTGTTTTGCAAATTTCGCATTTTTGGTTGGCTGTGGCACGTGGTATTATGATCTCAAAGCTAATATTGCCTGCTGCTCTAGAGCATTTCAAATATTTTCGCACTTTTGTTTGCAAAATTCAACGGCGCATGCGTGTGCTCTTCAAAAAGACTGTAACCACAGCGCTTTCTTATCTCGATACTTGGCTAAAATGCTTGTTTACACATCCATTTGTACCGAGTGTGCGCACCTTCACTAGCGAAATTGAGGCGCGTAAGCGTGTCAACGACGCCGTAACGGTGCTGTTCGCGCTGCAAAGCACTTGCTTGCCCTAACTGTGTGTCCACAGCAATGACAAATATTCTGAAGATGGGAAATATGCATAAATTATTATTGTCAGTTAAATGCCAGTCATAACAAAATGCGTTGAAAGTCAAGCCTTAAATTTCCACAAGGGAGCTTTTTGTCATAAAGTTATTTCAAAGCACTCGAATAAAATGTAACGCCATAAAACTGTAGGAATGCCGCTAGTTGTACAAATAGTTGCACAAAGTTGTTCAGTTGTCACACCTTTTGTTGGCTTTGGCAAATAGAATCTTCTCCTGTTTTATTATGTTTATTTTTTACTTTAAGTGTTGACTTCACGGTTGCTTAAATTGCACTCTAACTAACTAACTAACTAACAGGTGTAATTCACTACCGCCGAAAAGTCAACAAATAACAAAGCGACACCTGAGATTGGCTTTTGTACTTTCGAACTTGGAGACTCTTTGCAGCAATAATGTTAGTAACTGGATAAATACATCATAAGAACGCACATTAACCTAACACTTGGAAAAGGTGGCTTTGCTTAGGGCCCTTTAGCCTTGGCACAATGTTTTGGGCGGTAAAAAAAACTCTTATATTTGCTGGAAAAATGCTAATGACGCTTGATTTATTTGAAATATAAAAATTTTAAATATTTTTTTTACAAACTGGTTTTTTATTTTTGGACCACACGCGTGCCCTCCATTGCACCTTGTACGGAAGAGCTGTATTACGAAATGTTACAAAGTTGATGCGTCACATATACATATTTATAATGCCAATCAAACAAAAAGATAAAAAACATAAAATGTTGAAACTTTTGTAACTATATACATATGTATTTACATATGTAATGGCCCACTCGTAGGTCAGTAGCATTATGAAAGGTTATTGTGCCAGATGCCAAGTACAATTAAACCGAAACTAGTTTCCCTACGTTGACCTGTTGGTCAGTGACGACTTGACCATGAATCTCGACACACAGGAAGCTCTTGATTCAACTGGCTGCTTCAGAGATGTGTTTGAAAAATCAAAAACAAGAAAAAATCTTTACTTCAGCTGCACCGAAACTGTAACACCCTTCACAAATAAAAAGTCTGGAGAGACTGATAGTCTGGTATATAAGGAGGCGAATTCCGAGGGATCATTGTATTGTAAAGGTAGGTCAGTTGATACTGCCATGCATACTATCGTGCCATGGCTTGAGGAAGCCATTAGGATTAAAGAATTCGCTGTTGGGGCCTTCCTTGATATTAAGGGAGCTTTAATAACGTCCTGTCGGAAACAGTCGTAATGCTCTGGACGGTCTAGTGATCTCTTTGCACTCAGTAAGGCTAGCTTCTATATGTGGGCGTTTTAATAGGCCATTGTCCAATTGGCGTCCATGTCCTAATCTGGTTGCCGGTGTATAAAGGGGTAGCCGGCAATGAGCTGGCCGACGAACTAGCGCGCTCTGCGGCAGCGTCCAGGATGGCAGGGTCAGAACTATGCATCGCAGTGACGTCCCACACTCTGAAGTAGCTGTTTCGCACGGCGGAGTGAATGGGGAGAAAACAGCACTGGCAGCAGGCAGAAGGAACTTGCCATGCCAAGCTGCTTTTAGGAGGGTACAACCTCGCAAGATTGAGGAAATAATCAACCTCTAATGAGACAAATTTCGCCTCCTTGTCGCGCTTTATACAGGGCACTGTAGGCTCAGGAAGCACTTGTCTAATATGGACACAATTTCTTGCGCAAACTGCGGTTCTGCGACATGGAACAGGAAAGCCCAGGACACATTTCTGGATTGCACCATCCATAAAGGCCCTAGAGTCCATTTACGTGGATCACATAACCTCAGTGGCGCCCAGCAGGCTCCTGAAATTGTTTAAGATGCTGTACCTTGGTGACCATATGTGATATAGAGGAGGGCACAATAGACGGTAGGGCGCAGTGCACAACCCCAATCTTTACTATATATCTATCTATCTAATAATTGGTATGTGTGATTTTTTGTCGATGTTGTTGTTGTAGAACTCTGTCGAATCGACCGTCCCCTTGGCCGGGTAAAAATCCGGGTCAGTTACGCCTACGTAGACCCGATTGTCGTTTATCCGTTATCGGTGGTTCGACAAGTGAGCAGCTTTGTGCGAGGAAAGAGAAAAAAGATTGGTATCTCCAAACTGAGGGGCTAGGTCGCGTTTTTACAAACGGACGGATATGGCGACGCAGCTCGTCATGCCGTTCATAGAAAGTGTTAATGTATATCTTCTATAGGGTCTTTGTCACTTCCTGCTTTGCTACAACATCGTGACAGACCTAATTTACACTGTTCAGGGTATTAAAATACTAGATGACCTTAAAAACAAACGCGTTTGTAAACCAATATGTGTTGAAAATGAGTGTTTTGGATTGAAATGCAGTCAAACATACATATTAACCAAAGAGAGACTTTAAAATAAAAACAAGATTTACATAGAAAGCATACACAGAAACACTAATAAGCCAGAGAAGAAAGTTAAAACCAAGGCAGCTCACTCGAAACATGAAAAATTCAAAACTGTTGGAAAACAAAGTAACTATTTCTGAGTATAAATACATACGTATGTATGTATGTGTGCACAAGATGTACAATTTGCTGAGTACAAAAGTGTTGTTCAAAAGAAAATGCAAATTTGAGTCGCGATGACATATGGTCGAACACTCGTATGTGAATACGGCGGTGTGTGTGTGTGAATATGCTAACAATGAGACAACAATCGCCAAACACGAATATGGCTAATAAACAAATTAATGCTGACTATCACTGGCAAAGTGCCATGGAAATTGAAGGTAGGAGAAAGAGTTTGCAGCCAGAGTATAGCTTAAAAAGGTGTAGCGGAGAAAATACTTAGAGTTCATTGGCAGCGGTTGGGCACAGAACACAGCATGAGGTTTAGAAACTTAATAAGAAACTGATAGCTTGTTGCCCAAGTGAGAAATGCTAATATATGACAAACCAGCATAGCTAATACTAGTTGTGGGCAGGAAGTGGTTAGTTTTATTCATAAATTTTTAAAATTTTATTTGAATTTCAATTATATTTTAAACACACTTAACGTGCTACTTTAAGTTTTGCGCCAAATCACAGATTTTATTGAAAATGTGGAATATACACTATCCTATATAAACCTAAGAAACAGCTGCCAAAGGCGAGATGCCAACCGCTAAAAAGCGCAGCACGCCACGAAATAGCAGCGTGTGTGAGCGTGCAGTTAAGCTGATAAGCCGAACTTGTGGGTTAGTAATGCCGTAAGACAGAAAAATATTTTGGTAGACATACATACATGTATAAAAGTATACATATTCATGCGCGTGGCTGTATAGAAACAAAGCAGAAGCCGCACCAAAAACTTTCTTTTTCCAACTACCTAAATGCGTGTTCGTATCTGCGGCCACCAACGTTTATATACCTTGAAGATACACCTTTACGTATGCTTACATGCATATGTATGTATATATGTATGTTTATACAACAAATATTGCTTTTGGTGACTTTTTGGATGGCTATTTAATAAACTTTTAAAAATGAACTTAAATATATTAGACTGAGGTGTGAAAGTGTGCAGACAGCGCCAATGATTTTGAAGGCGTACATTTGTACACTTAAAAAATGTCATCCAGCTAAAAACTGATTAATTGGTATTAATTTTTTATACAAAATGTAGGAATATGCGACTTACCTTAGATATTAATAAATACTTTAGTATTTGATGTTGATTGTTGCTGAATTTATGTTGAGTGCTTTGTAACTCTCGCCGCACGCTTTTTACGCTTGTACGTATTTGTAATTAATTGTTCAATGATAATTGCTCATAACGACCACGTTTATGTCAAGTCATAACAGTTCATTTAATTGTTGTGTCAATTAATTTCCCTCCAACGCTAAATCACTTATCACGTTTGGCGCAATGCTCGTATCGTTCCAATTGCACCTGTTATATACCTACATTTAATATAGCAACACTTCAATCAGCGCGTTCCCGTCAGAACCGCTCGCGGAGAAAATCTAAATGTGACTAAGCGCCAAACCTTGCCGGCACGTCTTCAAAAACCACATAGCTATCGCTTCAAATACAAGCAAGCATGTTGTGTGGAGCTATCTCCCCAATAATAACATAATATTGAGCGCAACTCTCTGTTAGCTTGTCGATTTCATAAGCAGAGGAACTGAAGCAGCAAACGAGATTACCCCAGCTGAGCGCCACTGGCAGCAAATTATAGAAATAAAATTAACTTTTTGTTGGCGCATTCACTTTAGTTGCGTTAAATATGTGCGCTTTACTTCACTAGTTAAATTGTGTAAATTTATTAATACAAGAATTCTCCATTGCTACTAAAATTGAACTCAATTTTCTCTTCTCCATTTTCAACTAAATTCGCGACGTGCCGCTGTAAACACAACGTCAACACAGCTGTTTAGACAGCTGACAGCTAACAGCGTTGCCACTGGCTGAACGTATTTTTTTAATTTGAACGTGGTTTTTATTTGATGGATTTGTTGAGACATTTGTGAGTAGTTTTTAATCTTTGTTGAAACTGTTATGTTTGAAAGATTATGGTACTATGGTCATAGCTTTCGTTGGTTACTCTGATTAAAATTATATAATAATATAATTATATATAATGAACTCGTTTATTTTTAATTCTTTAAATTTCGAATTATTAATATATAAGGGACTAAGCGATTAGTAACATAAGTGCTTTCTGTGTTTAGATAATTCTTGAAAATTATTGATTTGTTTTCTTCAAATCGCAATTTCACCCATCTCTCTTCCAACCTTCTTGGCAAATAGCAGTTCTAAAGACCGTTTTCTCCATGTTTGGTGAGCAGCCATCTGTCAGTTAAGTACTGGTTATAAAAAAAAGAATGAGTTTTGGTTAAGATCTGGTTAAAAAGTTTTTGTTTTTACCGAAAGAAAGTCTTTGTTAATTTCTGGTTAAAAAAGTTTTTGTTTTTACCGAAGTAAGGAGTCTTGGTTAAGTTCAATTAAGTTCTGGTTAAAGAAAAAGGTTTTTTTTTTTTACCGAAAGAAGGACTTTTGGTTAAGTTAACCAGAACTTAACCGGAACTTAACCAGAACTTAACTGATAAGTGACTGCTAACCAGACATGCAAAAAACATCGGCAAAGTTTCATATATTCAGCAAACACTGTGTGTTTTTACAGTTCCTCAGCATACTCAAGAATGTTTTGCTGATAACTTCCCACACACTTGCTCTCAGCCTTAAGGTTTATCATAACTCAGCGGCGATGCTGCAGCTCTTTAACTGCTTAACGTTATATCCCGAAGTAGTTGCTCTGGAGCATTCGCTGTGAAACGTTGAAACAATTTGAAAAGTAAAAATAATCTTATAACGGCATATCATTTGCAATAGTTGCAATGCATTTGTATCGCTTATGTAATAACTTTAGTCTGGCAGTATGCATTATAACGTTGCTCTTCCTGCAACTCAGCGCCGCCAACAAATACAACGTGTCCTTGGCGCAAATGGATACGTGCAAGGAGTTTCGTATAGCCAACACCGGATATGCCTACACGCAATTCTTTCACATACACAAATTGGCCAACAACAAAGTGAACGCCAATGAACGGTTGCATTTGAAATTTTACGTGCTCGCGCCGATGGATGCACACATCCTGTTGTCGACCAACGACAGGCCGCTCTCCAGGGACCGAGTCTATGAAGTGGGTGCGTAATGGACAACAAAATACATACACACGCTTACATTGTATGTGTGTGTGCATGTGGTTGAAATGAATAATGCAAAATACTGAATGGAATTTCTTTGTGCATTTCTATTTTATTTTATCAGTGATTGGCGCCGGCCAGAATTCCTTCTCCTCGATACGTAGTCGCATGGCCTCGATGCGCGTCTCCACAAGTACGATGCCAAACATTTTGACGATGTACGATCCGACGCCCATCGAAATCATACAAACGAAGGGTACGTTCATGCATATATGTATGTATGTATGTATGTAAATGCATATATACCTTATATATATGTATATATGTATGTATAAATGTGTATATTTAGATGTGTGGGAGTGGCATTGTGCCAACATACTTTGTAAATATGTGTAAAAAAAAGGAAAAAGTGTCGGCATGTATACATATAAAGAAGTGTGAGTAAGCAGCTGATAAGCCGAGCGTGGTTAAGTTAGGCTGAAAATATCTCGTGTGCACATGTCTCGCTGTCCGCAAACAGATTTCCGCAAATCCACTTATGTGTGAGTGTGTGTTTTCTTTCTACCGCAGATGGCACACTTTCCGTTTACATTCCGGGTTTGAAGCAGGCACCGCTTTTGAATTACACGGATCCCGCGCCGCTCGAAATCAATTATCTGAGCTTCAGTAGTTTTGGCTCGACGCCGGCGAAATGGTACTACGACTGTCAATTCGATGGCTTCGGTAAGCGTATGCGTTTTTAAACAATGTGTGTGTGTGTGTGTAAGTGTATTTGTTTATCTCGAGAAAATGTTGTATTTCGCAGCTGAAGAAATGGAGGAGGAAGCACATGAGACCGACCTTTTTCACTCCCTGCTAGCGAATTTGACTAAGAATTTCGCGAACGAGTCGGTGCCCATGGATCTGCAGTCGGTCAACTTCGCATTCCAACTGAAATCGGTCGTTTATAATCATGAAAAGTCCATTCTACACACACGCTTGCATTTATCGTTGGTGAGTAGCGTTGACATTGAAATCATAACGGGAAGTATAGCTGTATAAGGAAAATTATGAAATTAGCGATTAAAGCTCTAGTTCT
This sequence comes from Bactrocera neohumeralis, assembly GCF_024586455.1. NCBI lineage: Eukaryota > Metazoa > Arthropoda > Insecta > Diptera > Tephritidae > Bactrocera > Bactrocera neohumeralis. The sequence goes on along the minus strand of NC_065921.1, from coordinate 88,541,687 downwards.
AGATCTGAGCTGAGAGTTTAGTTGAAGCTTTACCGCCTCACCGGTTTAATTGTAACTTAGAATATGTGTACTAATGAGACCTTACTCATGCCTTCTCTTCCTCCATTCATCCATTGTTTTTTTTTATCTCGCGCTCCTGATTAGTATTGGCAAGATCCCAGACTTGCCTGGGATGCGGATGCATTTGGTATTGCCGGCGTAAGTTTCGGCTACAAAGAAGTACCGAAAATTCTTTGGCTACCAGATTTAATAGTGCTCAAGTAAGTTGGCGCTGTTCACTAACAATATAACAGTTTTGATATGTTTTTCGGCTCCGCAGCGCCGCCCACGGCAGCACCACACAACGTGAACCCGATATCGGTTTTATGCTCTATGCCAACGGCAACGTGACCATGATCAACACGAACGCCGAATTCGTGACTTGGTGCGTGGATACGAAACAAAACTGGCCGCATGAACGCCTCAATTGTGGTCTAATATTGGGCATAGAGTCATTTTCGCCGCGCACACGTGAGCCGATCACCCTGCAATACGACAATAGCATGCCATTGCCTGTGGAACCGTTCAGCATGCTAAGCGAGTGGCATTTCAGACAAATAAGTATATCGCAGATTGTCAGTGCAGCGAGCAATACGAGCCGTTATGATACCCAAGCCATTGCCCAATCCATGAACGGCGACATATCGTTGGATTTCACGATCGAAAGGAATGGCGCGTTTTACCGGAACGTTTACACGATGCCAATTTTGGGTAGCTATGTCGCCGGATATGGCGCAAATCAAGTGTTTCACAATGTCGCTATGGTTTTTCTTTGCAGCCTGTGAGACGTTGCTGGTTTTGTCTTTCTTGCTTCGCGGCTATCGACGCGGTGGTCTCATATTGGTGGTGTTCTTCGTCATCTCCATGGGTTTGATGTTCGTCACAAAGCATGCACCCACCGCCTATATACCGAACATATGTGAGTAGTTGGCACCTACGTGCAAAATTTTGGAACTATCTGCTCTATTTTTATTTTAGTGAAAGCTTATCGTCATGTTATGCGCACCGCGGCCTTCTGCTATCTATTGCACGTGGCTCTGATCTGGCTGGAGCTCTATCCTCCCAAGCCGAAACCGTTCGATTGGTTGATGTCTTTGCTAAATGTGTCGGCTCTGCGCTTGTTGCTTTGTATGCGCTTGGCCGATGTAGGTTTCTAACTTCATTTTACCAATCTTCGTTTGTATTTGTTTAACATTTTTGTAAGCTAAAATCATTTATTTTCCTCCGTCAATTTAGTGCGATCAATATGTGAGCATTCAGACACATCCTTGGCGCGAGCTGGCTAAGATGATCAACAACTGCTGCTTCATCGTCGTCAGCACTTTGTTCATAATCGTCGACATTCTGTTTTTACCGAAGTTCTAAAATTCTTTGGGTTTCAAACGGATGCTATGAGTTTTACTAAAATTTTTGGTGTATTTTAATTATTTGATTGTATTTGTTTATAAAAATCACAAAAATTATATTTTTTAACGAAAAATTTCATTTCATATTGTTTTTATTAAAAGTATATACAAAGCCTTGTAATAAATACAATACATTTATGCTTGCATTTATATATGTATTATATGTATATGTATATATATAATGTTGTCATTAACCCTTTGATAGACAAATTCCTTGTTATTTTGCACCACATTCCTCAGTTACGCCATTTGGAGCACGCGATCATGCAACTTATGTGGCTGTTAGATTAATTTTTTATTAAATATCAATGCGTTTTGCATTTATCCTTCTTTTCCACTACACCACGTGATCGTGATGTGGTCTCGGCTTCGGGTTCTTGCTATAGTATCCTTTTCGTTTTGGCTGCACATCGTTTGTAACTCATTTAATGGTAGCCGTGACCTAAACTGAGACCGCCTCCGTAGCTGATGGCTGGAGCAGCATACTTCACGATGGATGGGGCAGCTGCAGCGTAGGAGATCGAGGGGGCGGCTAATTTAATGGCGGGTGCAGAGTACGAGATGGCTGGAGCAGTTGCGGCATAAGAAATGGCTGGGGCGGCTGCGGCGTACGAAATAGCTGGTGCCGGTGCGGCATACGAGATGGCTGGGGCGGCTGCGGCTAATGAAATGGATGGAGCGGGTGCGGCGTATGAGATGGCCGGTGCGGCAGCATACGAGATGGATGGGGCGGCTGCGGCCAATGAAATAGATGGAGCAGCTGCGGCGTACGAGATGGCTGGCGCAGCAGCGGCCAATGAAATAGCTGGAGCGGGTGCGGCATAAGAAATAGCGGGAGCTGCTACTGCAACTGGCGCTGGAGCTGCTATGGCAACTGGTGCTGGAGCCGCTACGGCAACTGGTGCGGGAGCTGCTACGGCTACTGGTGCGGCGGCGGCGACCTTAACGACAGCTGGAGCGGAATGCTGAATAACCTGAGGGGAGTATGGAATTTACAGGATTATAACAGGATCCTCTTTCTCTCGCCTCTGAACTCACTTGACTGAAGGTAGAGTAGCTGGTGGCGGCTGGGGCTGCTTTCACGATGGTCGGTGCGGCAACTACAGCAGGTGCGGATACTACAGTAGGTGCGGATACTACAGCAGGTGCAGATACTACGGGTGCTGCAGCAAGGCTGATGGATGGCGCTGCGTAACTAATGGATGGGGCGGACTGAGCAATGCTAACAGCGGGAGCGGCATAACTTATAGCTGGTCCATGACCTAAGCTCCCTAAGCTCAGCGCTGGTGCTGCATATGATCCATGGCCCAAACCCAATAATCCAGGGGCAGCGGTGGCGGCTGCGATCAAACTAAGTACGATCTAGTGTGACACAACGGAAAGGACACATTAAAAAAGGTGATTAGAAGCACAGTAACGGCATAAACATAAGCACTTATGGTCACAAATTTCGACTAGAACACACGCGTTATCCTCACCAGATATTTCATGTCTGGATATGAAGGCGTTGCGGAGGATTAAAGTGATTTATTTGCGAACTCTTTCACACGTCTATTGAACGCACGCACACGATTTGCTTGCTAGTCGCTCGGTTGGTGGAGAAGTCAACTGTGATTACTAAGCTGACAAGCAGTTACTTTTATAGTTCAACGCGTTCGATCGTAAATTAGAAAGATTACATTGAAGAGCGCAAAAACGTAGCGTAAAAGTGAAACAAAAGCAAGTAAGGAAGAGCCAAGTTCGGGTGTATCGAAACATAATAATCGTTTGTCGCGTCTAACTGTTTTTGTTTGGACGAACCACGTCCAGGACGGCCATCAACATCTACTGATAAACAACACGTCGGGAAATTGGTGCTTGAGAATCGACGATTAACAGCCAGAGGTCTTACCAGCATCGTTGGACTTTTGGAGGGATCAGTGAAAACCTTTTTGAAATATCGTGGAAAAGGTGAGCAGGAGTTGAAAAAACCAAGTCGCGCAAATCAAAAATGAAGGTTATGTTAATACTTGTAGTTTTCTTCGATAATCGAGAAGTGATCTACTCCGAATTCTTTCCGACCGGTCAAACTGTCAATTAGGAATACTAATTGAGTGTTATGTGTCATTTGCGAAGCTATTCGTAAAAAGTGGCCGGAATTATGGGTCGGTGGGCGTGGCAATGGTTCGATTTCAGCCAGCTGAAATACTAACCGCTTCAGGTTGGCAAGTTCTCAAGTTTTTGCTATTACATATGGTCCGACGGAGACAACACATATTTTCCTCTTGACCATACATACATACATACATACATGCAAATCATTATATATCTCGTTTGGATGTTCCAAACAACAGTTAGCCCAAAAAAATTAGTATACCCTAAGCAACAGGTTGCGACGGTATAATAAATAACAAACAAATAAGGGCGCAAAAATGCACAACCACCCAAAGCAGAGCGACTGCAATCGGATTTTGAGGCGCTCGAAGCTTTTTACAACAAAAGAAAGACATGAAGCCCGAATTCGCGCCGACGACTAGTGGCTCGTTTTGGCAAGATGTGGCGGCGGAATCGATTCTTATGCTGCTGCTTGAAATGTCTGCATTGCTCAGCGCTTGCTGTTTCTATTCTGAGCACTTAGCAATGTGTGCAAATGCCAATTGCAGCCAGAATTGTAGCAACATGCGATCTCCTATGGTCCGCCGTCTGCCGTCAGCTCGGCTGGCGTCATGCACCCTATGTTTGGTGACAAATATGTATGTGCGAAATGAGTGAATGAATGGACTTGAGATTTTCGTTGCTATGACCGAAGAGTTTTTGAAGACTTTTTCCGTTTGATTTGCAAATTCGTATTTAAACTGTGTTATTAGTTTCTGAGGTGAACTGCGTTATATACTGAGCTGATAAGTGTGATGCACAAAATGGAAATTTGAAAGTAGAAGACTAGCCTCTTATTAATGGCCTGCCAACAAATATTCCCACTGCTCAAAATTGTTTGAGGCAACTTAGATGCCTGTCACTAGCACATAACGGGTGTTGTTATATTCTTTTAAATTGCTCTGACCCAGATTTTTCACAAATAGCTTCCGAACAATGCGCGGTTTCCAACAGATTCCTTTTATAGGCACGCCATGCTCACTGTTATTTAGATAATTTACTTGAAAATTAATAATTCATGGGACTTCCTTATTTGAAAAATAGTCATGGGAGCAAAATTTTAAGAATTAAAGGTGTTTCAACCACATTTTATTAAAAATGTCGACCAAAGAGTTTGCAATGGCCACGCCTAACGCAGACTTTGCGACTTGGCTGTTATTACGAAATGGAACTAACCACATGAACGTCTTATTAACAGAGTTATATTGGATTTATGGTAGAGTCATTTTGGCAGACCAATAAATAGAGTGTAGATTGTTAACAAACCAAGCAACGTGGACCCTTAAAACACATAAGACTCCAGCTATATCCATTCGAGGCGAAACCGTTCGATTGGTTGATGTCTTTGCTAAATATATAATATGTCTTTGGGTTTCGAGGTTGTTGCTTTGTATGTGCTTGGCCGATGTAGGTTTCTAAATTCATTTTATTCAAGTATTCGGTTCATATTAACGAATACTTTTCGTTTATTATTTCATGGTTTTTATTGGCTAAGATGATCAACAACTGACATCTTGCTTTTACCGCAGTTCTAAAACCATGTATTATATTTTACTTAGAGTGCGTTTACAGACGAGGTCTTTTGTTGCCCGAACTCGTAGTTTGTTGACGAGCGGTAACGAGAAGAGGAAGAATTCTGAAAGACACAAACGACACTGCCTTGCTCATGTTGTTGTATTCTTGTTCAAAACAGTTCACAGCCGCACAGTTCTGCATTCCTTTTCCTGTTGAAATTATTGCAATGGTTGCCATTTGGTTTCAAATATACCTACAGGGTTTGTCCGAAAAGTAATAGGACTGAGTCGATTTAAAAAAATTTATTGAACCAATCTTTACAATTCTTTAAAAACTTTTAAAATAGGCTCCTCCTGCGTCGATGCAGCGCTGCCAGCGCGATTTCCAAGCCTTGAAGGCGTCACGGAAGGCATTCTCCGGAAAAGCTTTGAGAGCCGAGGTGCATGCTGCTTGGATCCCCTTTCCTCGGCCTTTTCAGGCAATGAAACAAAAAAGTCCGGGGGCAACATCTGAGCGGAAGCGTTAGGATGCCGGCCTTGATTAGGTAGCTGTTGACAAGAAGGCGCTGTGAGCCGGGGCGTTGCCCTGGTGCAGCTTCCAATCGGCTGATTTGTCTTGTCGGACCCGATTGACCCTTTGACGGTTTGTCCAGGAGGCACAAATTAATGGTGGACGATGCCTTTGATATCAAAAAAAGACAACGAGCATCGTTTTCGCTTTGGATTTGCTCATTCTTTCGGTCTTCATCAGCGACCTCTTCCCGGCCCTCCAAAAAGGCCTGGTGCCACCGAAACACACCACTTCTTGTTAAAGCAACATCTGGGTAAGCCTTCTGTTTCATATCAAAAAATTTCTCTGTCGCAGATTTACGAAGTTTCACACAGAATTTAATCGCGTATCGTCGCGCGAAAATCTTTGTCCTGACTCTCCAGGTGCTCGGAGGCAACTGACCAGCCGCTCGTTCATTACCTAGAAACGCCCTCTTCCGAATCCAGACGGTGCGCGCACGCTCCGAAGTACAGTCGCGGCAGAAGATAATCAGTCCTATTACTTTCCGGACAAACCCTGTACGAATATACACAATATAATATAATCTTTTACAAAAGAAAAGGCTGATTACGGTTAAAAATTAGCTAACGAGAAACATTTTTGTGTACGGTGTACAAGAAACATACGAGAAGCTGAGGATATGATGCGAAAAAAACAGAAGATTGCCCGAGTGGAAACGCCTGTGTGTAGGCAATGGGCAGCATCAACAGATGATTTTCTTTTTTCGGCGGGTAAACGCAAACATAGCAGGGAAAGCTAGGTTTTTATTATTATTTATAAATATTTGACTAATCTTTCAATAAAAATCACACAAATTATATTTTTTAACGAAAAAGTTCACTTAGCATTTTTTATTCCTTTTTTACTTAATAGTATATACAAAGCATTGAAATAAATACAATATATATTTATGCATGTATGTATGATATCCTCATTAAACCCTTTGATAGACAAATTCCGTATTATTTTGCACCACATTCCTCAGTTGACGCCATTTTGAGCACGCAATGACGCAATTTGTTGTTGTTGCTGCTGTTGTACATGTGTATATTTTGTTTGCCATGCCATCGTGAACTTAATTTCGGCTTGCCATAATGAATATTTTATTCAAACAATTATTTATTTAGTTGAATACATTTGAAATAGAGAGATTAATGAAAATGATGAAGAGAACAATTATTGCTGAGAGCGTACAACGGTGATTTTCTGCCACTCATCATACGCTCTTACACTCCACTCTCCTCTTATCTGCATATATCGTGCGGCTGCTTGCTGTCGTTCTTGTTGTTTGTTGTTCTTGCTGTTGTTGTTATTGAACATTGTTGTACTGATGAATCGCTTTTGTTGTTGTTGGTTCTTATTGTCGACACATTTGTAATTCATCACAACAATGACAAAAAAATTCATTGTAAAGTAAGGCGAATTCCCATATTGAGAGCAGGGAAATATATTATTTAGATCTTTAGATCTGAGAAAATCTTATTAAACCATTTAGTGACTACCAAAAAACAAAAAAAAGAGCAAATACTTAAAAGCGCTGACCGCCAAATGGCCGTCTGACGCTATAACGTAAAGCATGTAATCCGTAATTCCATAAATCCTTGTTGCATTCATCCTTCTTTTCCACTACCCCACGTGTTTGTGGTGTGGTCTCGCCTTCGGGTTCTTGCTGTAATCGTATATCCTTTCGTTTTTGCTGCAGTTCGGTTGTCATACATTTAATGGTAGCCGTGGCCTAAACTGAGACCGCCTCCGTAGCTGATGGCTGGAGCAGCGTACTTCACAATTGATGGGGCAGCGGCAGCGTAGGAGATCGAGGGGGCGGCCAATTTAATGGCGGGTGCAGCGTATGAGATGGCTGGAGCGGCTGCGGCATAGGAGATCGCGGGTGCGGCTAATTTAATGGCGGGTGCAGCGTACGAGATGGCTGGAGCGGGTGCGGCGTACGAGATGGCGGGCGCGGCTGCGGCATATGAGATGGCCGGGGCGGGTGCAGCGTAAGAAATGGCTGGAGCCGCTACGGCAACTGGAGCGGGGGCGGCGACCTTAACGACGGCTGGGGCAGCATGTTGAATGACCTGAGGCACAAAATTTAAATGTCAAATCAGATTTTATTGTAATGTTTAATTATAATTTAGCTAAATTTTAATCGAATTTGGTGGAAGGCCGGTCCGTTAAAAATATTTTCCTTATTCGGTATAATAATTATTTGCGGTAGATCGGAATTACACAACATTTCTATTGGCACTCGATACAAGAGACTGTAGAAAAATGATCTGGAATTCTAACTGGTCACTGTCCGATGACGGCACACGTCCGCAGAATGGGGCTGACAGATCGAGAAGACTGCTGTAAATGTTTAGAGCAGGGCACCATGGAAACAGTTGAGCATCTCCTTTGCATTTGTCCCGCATCGGCAAGACTACGCTGTAAGCATCTGGAGTCCCCACGGTATGATACACTGGAGGAGGTATCGATATTGAGGCGACAGAGTCGGTTAAAATTCGTGTCAAGCGCCGACATCCTAAAGGATGACTGCATCCCTTGGACCTAGCAACTGAACTCCATCTGGTATCGCAAAGGACCAAAACTAGGCTATGTGTGACTTATTGCCTACCAGTTTAACCTAACCTTCACAGCTTTTTGTGCGATTCTGAATCATTTCCACTAGACAAATGCTTGAAATCGAAATGAAATAACTTTTACTTCAGGGTTACTGTTACCCAACCTCGAGGCTTAGTTACCTTTTACTTTCGTTGAATTGAATATTTTTTGCCTTAGTTTAAGGATTTCGGGACTAAGTCTCTCTCTCCTCAACTCACCTGACTGAAGGTGGAGTAGCTGGTGGCGGCTGGGGCTGCCTTCACTATGGTCGGTGCGGCGACTACAGCAGGTGCGGAGTAAGCCTTGACAATGGGCGCTGGAGCAAGACTGATGGATGGCGCTGCGTAACTAACAGCTGGAGCGGCATAGCTTATAGCTGGTCCATGACCTAAGCTCCCTAAACTCAGCGCTGGCGCTGCATATGATCCATGGCCCAAACCCAATAATCCAGGGGCAGCGGTGGCGGCTGCGATCAAGCTAAGTACGATCTAGTGCGACACAACGGAAAGGACACGTTAAAAGAGGTGATTAGAAGCAAAGTAACGGTATAAACACAAGCACTTATGGCCACAAATTTCCACTAGAACACACGCGTTATCCTCACCAGATATTTCATGTCTGGATATGAAGGCGTTGCGGAGGATTAAAGTGATTTATTTGCGAACTCTTTCACACGTCTATTGAGCGCACGCACACGATTTTCTGGCTAGTCGCTCGGTTGGTGGAGAAGTTAACTGTGATTGCTAAGCTGACAAGCAGTTACTTTTATAGTTCAACGCGTTCGATCGTAAATTAGAAAAATTATATCGAAGAGCGCAAAAACATAGCAAAATGTGCATTCTTGTACGAACCGAATTGAATGTACAAAAGTAAAACAAAAACGAAAAATAGAAAAATAAGAGAGCAAAAACGCACAATCACCCAAAAGCAAAGATATTGCAATCGACTTTTGCGGCGTTTGAAGCTTTTGTGCGACACACGAAAGACGTGAAGCCCGAACTTGCGCCGGCTGGTGGCTAGCGGCTCGTTTTGGCAAGCTGTGGCGGCGGAGACGATTCTTATGCTGCGCTATTGCTGCCGCTTGAGATGTTTGCATTGTCCAGTGGTTGTTGTTTCTATTCTGACCACTTAGCAATGCGTGCAACCGCCAATTGTAGCAGCACGCTATCGCCTATGATTCGTCGTCTGTCGTCAGTTCGGCTGGCTATGAATGCGCACAAAGCATTAGCGGCAAGTTTGTGGAAAATGAGCGAATGAATGGAGTCAAGATTTTCATTGCAATGACATATGAGTTTTTGGAGACTTTTTGTGTTTGATTTGCGAAGCGAAATTAATTTATTATTACTAGTTTGTGGGGTAAGTTGGGGTGGAAACTGGAGCTGCCGCGGCTGCAGCGATAAAGGTAAAAACCGAAAGTTGAAAACCTGCTTGTTTATGCTTTTTAATACTCCCGACGTTCTAAGCTGTCCAAGTTAAATGCCTGTTACGATAGACCTTTTAACCTCATACTCCCTATTTTCTCTTTACTCCTACAATAATACTCCCACAGCCTGAAAACGTTTGCGACAACTGAAATACCTGTCACTGGCACTTAACGGGCGTAGTTATCTTCATTTTAAATTCCTAAAAAATGCACTGACCCAGTTTTTTTCCAAAATAGCATGCGAATAACGCACGGCTTCTTACAGATTCCTTTTAAAGCCACGCCATGCTCTCGGTTGTTAAGATAATTTACTTGAAAATTAATAATTCAGTGCGCTTCCTTATTTGTAAAACAATCATGTCCGCAAAAATGAACGAAAAATTCGGCTTGGAAAAAACAAATAAAAAATTGAATGTAAGGGAATTTTATATTCGGGTACAGCCGAAAATTATACTTGGATAATCTCACAATTTCTAGATGTGATGAATTGAAGGCATGTCCGTCACACTTTACTGAGGTGCCTGTCATATATTTGATCATCTGTGATATCTTATCTCATAGAGTTAACCAAAAGGTTCAAAGCCATGAATATACTCGGCATGAGGGAAGAATATTGAAGTCGCAGCAAAGATACTATCAGGTACAAAGGCCGATTTAAACTAATTGTAATTCAAGTCGAAGTATCTTAAAGGTAACATCCGGTGTGCTTAACGGAGGTGCCTTCTGACGACAGCCTTACCACACGGCGTTCAAAAGCCCAGCGGACCTAACCAATGCGTTCATCAATTGGTAGTGTTGAAAGGACACACTAACCATCTTGGTAGGGTTCGAGGCCCATCAAAAACCTCTGTCTTAGGAATGCAACGCAACTCCACATTCAAATGACAAAGTGTCAGTTATTCCAACCAAAACCACTACCAGGGCTTGGGCTTCATACGCACATTACACGCACACATTATTCACACAAGAAGCTAAGAGTTCTCAGTTAAACGGCATTTAAATGTTCGGTATTCAGACTAGAGGAGATCACACCGCTAACATCTAAACGTCCATCAGTCCAGCTAATTGCCCTAATGTCCGAGTGCATCGGGCATTCTGCAATTATATGCATCCAGTCCTGTACTCTCGCCCCACAAAAACAATCCGACTTATCTGATAGGTGCCTCTAATGCAAAAATGCATTCAGAGCCCCATGCAGAAAAACCAGACTCAGACAGAATAAGAAGCCTGCGTTACCTTCAACAAACCCAACGTCCGAATGGACTCATAAATCCCTCGACCGTTAGGACTACTATCCCAACGATCTTTCCAGCTATACCTGATCCTATCATCTATAAGCCTCCATCTTCCAAGGTGTTAAAGGTAACGTACGAGCTTATGGAAAAATACGGTCTGGGCGACATAATCACTTCAAATCGTTTGTCACGAGGTAATAATTAATAAAATGGTCTGAGAATAATAATGGGTATTGCATTCGTTGAACTCTTTAATATGACCAAACTGCAGCTTTCTTAAAATACTTTCGAAACTCGTCTAATTTTCGTACCTCTATTGCCTTACTGACGTTATAGCTACCTTCACTGGACTTAGTGACTGCTGATTCCATGTAAACATGGGAACTCTGACTTTTAAAGGTATTTTAAAACATTTCCTTAATTAGTAGTTCGAAAACTAAATGCAGATCTCTTACCTTTCCTGAATTAATACTGTTCATGCTAAATGCAATTTCTCTCAGTGTACAAAAGTATGGAGAAAAATGCGTAACGCCATAGAATGAGTCAGTTGCCTGCGAGTGCACAATTAAAAAAATTACACCAAATGTTTGGACAAACAATTTTCGGCTTTACGAAGTAGTTAAAAATTGCAACACGCACTGAAAACCGAAAGAATTTCAGCGACGGGTGCAACCGCATTTGGGCGTGTGGACGCTTTTTGGAGTTTGCATAAAAACTACACAATTAATTTAATACAAAATTAGTTGCATTCGAAACGTATTGCATGGAATTTAGTTAACTTGAATAGAATTGAGTTGAATTGAGACGCAACAGTCGTTACGAAAGGTGCAGCGCCGAAAATTTGAAAAATTCCTAAGTCATGTCTAATACGAAAATGGACATACGAACATGTCAAAGCAATGAGAATTAGTTTGTAAAAGAATTTTTGGTTAAACAATGAATGTGTGGTATTTGAAAATATCAAAAAAATATTTAATATTGTAGAAAATCTAAAAAGATTTGTACAATGGTCTCCCATGGGAGCAGCAAGTGCCACGTTGAACGCACCCAGAGTCAACTCCGTGCGTGGCATCCATGTCCAAGTAGCTGCTGAGTTATGCCGCAAGATCTTTCTCTACCATAATGCGACCCGGCATCCATGTTGACGTCACGTCTAGTGGATTGCCGTTGCTTGCGTGCCTTTTGTTGTTGTGTTTTGGTGTGGCTGAAGGAGTTTCAATGAAATTGTCTGACAACTCAACTGCCACTGTTGCCAGAGTAATTGAATGTATTTAAAAATATATACATATATGCGCTTATGACAGCTTGCCTAGCCACTGCTACAACCATAACTCATGATCTGGCAGAAAAACATTAAAAGCCAAAAATGTCTTGGAACAGAAAATCGTCAATTGCGTGTGACTGCGGCTGCGCGGCTTTTTTGCGTGCAACTTTTGTTGATGGTAATTGCCGGTAATCGCTGCCGCTTAGATAAGTAATAAATTAATGAAGTATTTATGCGTTGATTTGCCGTTAATTGTGTATCTTGTTTCCATGCGCACGCTGCGCCTGTGATATAATGATAAATGGCGATTCAGATAGCATAAATAAGTATATATATATAGTATACATACATATATATATATATATTGTCACCGAAAATGCAAAACAACTTATCATAAAAAGGATCGAAAATGAGTTTTTTATGTTTGCGATTCTTATTGCTTGCGATAGTATACAATTTTCAGCTTTCGCTGTCAGATATAACCAATATATAACCAGTATATATCCATTTTATAACCAAAACTAAAATTTTGTTTCAAATGAGTGGTCCTATTCCATCGATTTTTCTTCGCCTGTAAACTTATGAAAAGTGATGTTACGTTATTTTGTATTTTAGGTGACGATATGTACATAGAAGTATAGTTATAAGTACTACTTAAAAGTAATCGTGCTTTAAATGCATTGAGCGCTAATGCAAAGCGTCATCACTTGAGATAAAAATATGGCTTAAACACCGGCGAAGTCCCCACACCACAACTCACATCCACTCATTACAATAAAATCTGTATCAAAGCCGATTTTAGTCCAAATTTTAATGGCGAAAAACTCGTTTCGCTCATTTGCCGACAATTATTTGAGCAAATACCCTTCTACATGTATCTATAAATATGTATGTATGTGTCCACAGATTTTCACTTTCTAGGCCGCAGAAGCTATTAAATATTTATGGCTCGTTTTTACAGCATGTCTTTGCCTTTTAAGGACTTATCGGTAACATAACTAGTTTAAAAACTTTTATAGATCTGCGTATACTAAATGAATTTAAATGAAAATTTGTAATTTTGAGTTTATTTACAAATTGGTGGCGGAATTTTGGCGCAAATTACTTTGTGATATAACCAAGGCCGTTTGGTTAGATTTAAATCAAATTTTAATGGTAATACGTAGGTTGCTTTTATATATCGGGATTTGGCAACCCTAGTTTTGCAATCTGGCAACTCACAACTTTATCATAAAGCTTGACATTTTTGATATAAATATTCAGACTATTTTGACCTACGGGCGCTATTTATGTTGTTTACAGTAACTTTAAATATTCATTTCGGCCAAAAATTGAAATTTTATTGCGAACATTTTCGTGCGATTAATTTTTACAACTATCGACATGAATTAACTTAGAAACTGTCAATCGATGAACTTAATTTAATTTTTGGCGAAGAAGCTTCATCAAGGATCAGTATTTATTGATGATATGGTGAGTTCAATCGAGGTCGTGGATCACTCCAAGAAGAATTCCATAAAGAAAATCAGTAACGTAAAAAAGTAAATTGAGGCTATGAGTGGTACACAATGTTAAAAAATGATTGCCAGGTTGTCTTTCAAGAACCGCCGTCGATTAGACGTGTTTCATCTTCACCATAACAATGCGAAGCTCTTCCAATCAAATGTTTGCCGGTTTTTATAGCAATATTCCATACATCGAGCATAGAAACAACCGCATTTTTGAGTTATCTTTTAATAAATCAAAACATCAATTTGATGAGTCGTACTATATCTGTCTGCATTTAGTCTCTGACTTGATAAGGAACCGTATGACTTCTTTTTATTCCCGCACGTAGAAAGTACATAAACTAAGGTGTCAACGTTTTTCGACGCCTGAAGAGGAGGGTGATGCGTTCAGAATGAACGGTTGAATATACTTCAATCAAGGTGACAAAAGTGATTCGCCAATTGGTTCAAACGCATGCAAGAATGTTTAGGTCTTACTGGAGAATATTTTGAAAAGCAATAAAGTGTTTTTGGACGATTAATATTTGTTTTTGTTCTACAATCACGAAATAAAAAAGCAATCCTCGTGGTAAAAGAATTTTTTCAGAATACTATATACATATACATAGATTCTCAAAATCTGTAGATATTCTGCATTTACTGCTCTACAAGATACAAGAGTCCACATCTTCTTATTAATAGGCTGGTGGCTAAAAACCCTAAAATGAACCGGAAACCTGCAATTTTGTTTCGAAGAAGCTCCTAACACGAAGTTTTCTTTAGATTAATATGAACAAGTGGAACGCTTTGTTTTTGAGTGTATCAATAGAGATATCCATTTGTAGGCTATTTCAGAAATACACATTTTTTCTCAGCCAAGTTCAGTGATGAGATCTGAAAGTGGGACCTGATCCTTCACTAGCCAACATTTGATCTGAAACGATACTTTTTTGATATTCTAAGATTTTGGGTTGAGTTTTGAGGCTTATAAAATCTTTTAAATCCTTTTATTACACATAATGTACTACAGGGTGTTCCAAAAAACGATAAATACTATTTTTGCAATTAATAACAAGCAACAAATAAAATAGTTTTAATTTTTCTTTTTTTTCAGGCCAATCGTGGTCCCACGTAAACTGCTAAATTATCGTGTTTTGGCAGTTCCCACATTCAATTCACAAGCATAAATTTGTACATCGCATTTTATCCAACATTTCGAGCGCTTAATGCAATTACAAATTTCCAAAAGCGTTTAAAAAATGTTTGCAACATTGTGAAAATTTCAAAACCAGATGCTGCGAAATGGCATTTTGGACGAGATGATTAAGCCTGCCACCTTGGCGACGGCTAATTTCAGAGCATAATTATGTGAGTAAAAACTAAATGAACGTCCACAAACACATTTATATATAATTTTATATTGTTGTTGTGTGTGTATGTATATCTATGAGTATATCATACTGTTGTACTTGCACACTCATATACATAAATGTTAGGCTGGGTCAAAAAATCGCATACTTTTTCGCTTGGTACCCTGAAAATAGGTTTTTTGAGAACTCTAAGAGAGTTTCTCCAAGAATGAGCTCTTAAATGTAGGGTGTAAATGGGAAAGTCCTCTACCTAACTGTTGTATATGTTATTCTTATCACAGAGAAAAATTCATATCTCGCTTCGAAATACTTGAAAAAACATCTCGCTTCTTTGGAGGAAGTTGAATGCTCTACAAAAATGGTCTCAATATTTTTTTCCATTAAGGTAAAGGGTTTATGAGATATTCAGCGTCAATTGCCAATGCATATCACATTTTTTTTTAATTTTATGATACCATTTTTGTAGAGCAGTAAATTTCTCAAAAAACTATGATCTTCACTACTACTTTTGATAGTAAGAATAATATAGAAAACTGTAAGCCAGAGGATCTCCCCGTTAAAATTAGAAACCCTTCATTGGAAATACTTTCTTAGAGGTATCTAAAAACCTATCAGAGAACCTTATCAGGGTACCAAGCAAAAAAATATTCGTTTTTCGACCCTCTCTAATATACATATGTTCATTGAAATGGCGAATTGCAAACATATTCGGAAAACGAGCGTAAAACAGTAATTATCATCAAATTTTGTTAATGTAATTTGCAATAGACTTTTATTTTATTTTTAGTTGACAATTCTACGTTGACAACTTAATTAGTTATCGTAAGTGATGAGTGCAATTTTCAAAGCGACGATGTTAGGTAGAGAAGGAATAAAATCGTAAAGAACTTAGAATAAGCATATGATGAATATAATGATGATGATAATGATGAAGAAAAGGTCTAAGGGATCTTAAATTTATGTATGTATATTAATTGACCATAAGAAGTATATTTCGAAAATATCTATGTAATATGAAGAATTTCTTTAAGGGGTTACATGGCTTTCCTCGGGTAAGAAACAGTCTTTTTTCAAAAAAATTTTCTCATGTAAAAAATGAAATATTTTATTAGAATTTTTTTATTGTTACAATCATACACTATTAACAAAAAAATTCTGAAATTTGTGGAAAAAAAATATTTTCAACTCGGCCACTTCGGTGGCAACTCCCGTGATCCCATGGAAAGAAAATGCGTCCGCGTTGGCAGTATGACTCCTTACAGGATCATCTAAAGTGATACATTTACAAAAATACATCTTTTAGTTAGAACCTTAACTTAGAACTTGAACGAAGGAAAAACAACTGAAAGTTGGATTTTTGGCAAATTTTTTTTTACTAAAAAATGAAAATTCCGTGACATTTTTTTTCAAATAGTTATAAACGAAAAAAAAATCCTTCGTCCAAGTCTTTAAAAATTGTATCTCAAAGACATGTGTAAAATTTCATGATGATCGGTTGAGTAGTTCCCGAGAAACCTTGCCAACCGACTTCAAAAACACATTTTGGAGAAAAACGCATTTAAAGACGGAGCTAGCCTCGAGCGCACAAGTTCTCAAGGCTATATCTTCGAAACTAAAACTCGCATCAACTTAAAAGTTTAGGACAATATTCTAGAGGTTTTGGAGAATTCAATAAGACTATAAAAAATGGTGGTATAGCAGCTGAGAATTTGAGAATGAAACTTTTTGAAGCCATTTCTTCAGAGACCGTTTAAAATACAGTATATGTATGTATTTCCATCTCCACTTCAATTGTGTCAAAAAAGGACCAAAATGTTGGGTTAGAAGCGGTTTTGTGCTTATATTTTCGCTGTAAAGCTTCGTATTTGGTTTTATCAAGGCTGTATTCTATTCTTGAAATTTAAAAAATAATAATTTCTTTGATAATTCGATAGCTCAGATATTTAAAAATAATTTCCTGAAATGATTTTTCTTGATTCAAAAAATTTCCGAAGTTATAGCTGTCTTTGTGTCATGGCAACTGGAATGGTAAACTTTAAACGCATTTTTCTCGAAATTATTTTTTGATATAATTTTTGAGGTGTTCTCGAAACTTTTTCTATCTCAAGTTCTCATTAGTCGTAATTCGACGATCTTTTTGTAAGAAGCTTTCTCATTTTTTTTTATCTCAGTTCGAAAAATTACCAAAATTTAGGCGTCTAGACCTGAATACCTCCGCAAATCGCAGCAAGATCAACTATAATTAAATTACACCAAATTTCGAAATTTACATTTATTTAAGCGCTGCTGTGGCACCAACAAGTGTCTCAAGCACACTCGGGTGTCAAGGCGTCTATGCAATTAACTAATTTCCATGTAGATTTCGCCGCAGGCCATTTTCGAGAACTTTACATAACTCGTTTCTCAATTCAGTGTGGCCAATTATTTTAATCAGCAAAACGCGAAAGGAAATAATGACGATTATGCGGCTGACTTAGGTGTTGTGGAGCAACTATCGCCCCAAAAAATGCAGAACCAAAAATAGCCGACGGCTGGTGAAGCCATTACAGCGGCTCCCCTGTTGAGCTCACTCCGATTGCTGTCAAATTGCTACCCACCCCACCGGGCGGTGTAATGTTGCCGCCGCCGGCATGCAACACATCATCGCGCTGATTATTGTGCAATATTTGTGCTTGGCTATAAAATATGCTGGTACTACGTTTTGCCTCCGGGCTTCTGACGTTCGTGACTCCGGCCACAAATAAGTGATTTCATGAATTCAATGAGCAGCCGCATAAAATGGCGTGCGTGCAGCTTCCACCTTATTTAGTGTGCACTAGTTCCAGAAAGCCGCAGCAAAACGGTGGCAGCAGCCGCTGGAACAACCGAAGGCGAACATGTATGCGAATTTAATGGATGGACGCTTGGCAACAGGTGCCACAGCCGCCAAAGAGCGCGCTGAGCCAACGGAAACTCGGGCGATAAAAAGCACGAAGTGTGCGACATTTCAAAATCATAGCAAGCGGTGGCAAGCGCGCTGAATGCTGCCATGAAATGTCGTTGCGTCTGAATGACAAGAATTGAAGAATGGCCAGCGCGAAGCTTCAGCGCTGCAGCCGCAGCTGTGGCGAATAAATGTTTATCAAAATGCGCGCTCGAGTGGCGAGTCGTGCGGTGCGTGCGTGCAACATGCTGCTTAAAGCAGAAGAAAAAAAATAAAATAAAAAGTCTACAGCAACAACAAAATGTCCCTCCCTAATGCGATCCTTTGTGGCTTAGTTATGACACACAGTTATGACAGGTTTTCTTTCCGCCAATATGCCCATCTTCGAACTTAACCTTCTTATGGAGCCAAGGAATATACCAAGTTTCATCATGGCATGGAATATATAACTATATCTGACTCTTCTTCTTTTTAGTTTTTTCGTTATGTGAACAAAACTATAATTATTGTTGCGAGAGTATAAAAATAAAATGAAAAGTCTACAGCAACAACAAAGACCTATAAAAACATTGAATAACTCGGTCGAATTGTAACGACGCGTGATAGTTGTCGCCGCTATTGTTTTTTCACTGCTGGCGTTGTTGCTGGCCGCTTGACCAGGCCGCACTCTATGAAGCTGTTGACACATTCGCAACTTTATTGTGGCTGCAACATTTTTCAATTATGATTTTACGATGCGACTGACAATAAACTAGTGTTGCCACTTTGTATTTGTTTTTGTTGTTGTTGCTGATTATATCATTTGCGATATGTTTCATTGGAAAGTGCAAGTGTTCACGGCTGTACAAAGGCATCATGACTGGCTGCACAGTGTGTGCGTTGCGGTGTTTTGGTGCGCAAAAGCAAAAAAAAAAAATAAAATCTTATCCTTATGAAGATATCGGAAGAAAAATTTTGTGCCTCCCATGATCCGACATGATACAACACAATGTCTAAAAATCTCTGAAATCAGTCTATAAAGTGTCTTAATGAAGTTCAGTCAGCATAATTTAAGCATAATGTGCCCTGATGCCGAAAGTAGCTAAAATTGGGTAAATTATTCCCGTAACTCGCATATGACTTCACTTCTCATAACTCCACCCTGGTAATTGTTATTGGACCTCTTTTCGAACAAGTTGCAAACTTGTGAGTTTTGCTTTGATATCTTCTCAGTATTTGACTGAATTGAGTCAATGAGAGTTTACTGTGTATTTGCCCAATCGTCAATCACCCATAGTGAAGTCAACAAGCTTAAGAATCTTTTGCACTTAAGGGTTCTAAACTCGGCTATAACCGTCTAAGCAGTGTTTATGCCAATAAAGAAGAAGAAGGGTTCATTTACCTGACCTAAGATTATTGACCTTTAAAAGGGTTGCTGGCTGCCCAAATATAAACATGTCAGAGTCGTTTCTGGATTAGTTGGAGTTCAACCTGCCACGCTATTCACTGAGAGGGAGTTGGTGAAGGAGTTAATGGCTCCACTGTGCCACAACAGCCAGCTCTTCGTTACCACAATTGACCCGGATTTTATCCGGCCAAGGGCTGTATTTTCGGAGATCTAACGCCGTTTAGAGCGGTAAGTTTTGGTATAAAAAAGTTTCTGTCTTCGCTAATGATAAACAAAAGGTTGTTGTCCTTGCTGAATGTAAACAAAGTGTTCTTGCCCTCGCTAAAAATACACTAAGGGACTTCGACCTCATCTGTGAAAGTTGTTCATTGCAATTTGCTCCAATTGAGAATTTTATAATTAATAGTTTTACATAATCTTCGCCTGCTTTGCTTCACTTCCAGCACAGCTGCTTGAGTTTATAAAGCTACAGACTAAAAATGCATAAGTGCATCTGTTGCAAACTGTCAACAATATAAACGGCTAACGTTGGCAGAACAATACAGGCTTAACAACAAATGCATAATAGCAACAAAAACAACAACAATACTAATAATCATGGGGCCATTATCGGAGCTACTATTAATTGATGACATGTGTACGTTAAAGGTGACCAACAACAATAGCCGGTGCACACTTTCCGCCTCTCACCGCCATCCACAAACAACAAATTAAGCATAATGAGAAAAGAGAAGAAAGAGAGTAAATGCAAAGTCTACAAGCGCTGTGGACTCTCCAAAGCTGCTAATTAGGTTTGTAATAGCGGATCAGCAAAAGCTGCGACAACAACAGTAATAACAACAACAACTAGATCATTTGTCGTCGGCTGTTCTGATCCAATTGATTGCTATTAAAAATGGCGGCGAGATAAACATCAGCACTTGTCTGTGTGTGCGTGAGTGTGTGAGTGATTTTGGGCTGTGTTGCAGCGTCGTTAGCGGCGAGCAGCATTTTGGGGCGTCGCTGCAGCCCAATAAAGGCACACGTTATTACCAAAATCGGCGCATCTAAGATGTCAGCCAATTAAGTGTGTACGCACATACGCACAAACACGTTTTGCAACGCCGTTCGCCGTTTTTATTTGCGGCCAATTAGCCAAAGCACAAAACAGCCCGCACGCCTAGTTTGTTCGAGATTTTGGAGGGTTATCGGTCTTCCTTGCGTGTGCAAACATTCGATTCACGCCTCTCACCATTATGCAACAGTGCCACATTGCTGATCGCCAGTGTGTTGGTGGCATGCAGCGTGTGTTTGCCGTTTGTCTGAATGTTACGCATGCCTTAAATGCCATTTGTGCATTTGCTGTTGCAAGCGATCTGATTTTGATCGGCTGATTTGCCGTTTAATTAAACCGATGCGCCACACTCTGAGTGTTGACCAATTTAAATTTTGAAACGTCATTGCGCTGTCCATTATTCGGTTGTAGGCTGCCACCTGTTGCAACTTGCAAGGCCGCTGCGTTGCTGTGTGTTGCAACCTTCGGCGTCGTTTGTTAGAAGTGCATAAGTCGCTGCGCGCCTAGAATGGCATGCAAACCGCGCTTGGCATAGTTGTGTAAAGCGCGAAGTGTTCTGGTATTTGCGTGTTTGTTTTAGTTGTTTTTGTTGCAAGTTTGCTAAAATTTTGTTTTGATTGACTTTTCGCTAGAAGTTTTGCATTTTTCCCTCACTTGGGTTCTCTGACAGCCACTTGACAGTTGTAGAGCCGACAGGGCGGCGCAAACACCTACTTGAGTCACTCTCAATTGCTCTCTGCTGTCAATGGCGCTCTCTTCGGTTCTGACTTGCATTGACTTTGGCAAAAAGCGTGTGAAAATCATTTGAGGCAGAATTTATTTCGGTAATTATGTTCCTGCGTTTAAATGCCGTCGATGTTATTGCTCGATGTTATTGCTGTTGTTGCTGTCGTAAATTTGTTAGATTTATGTGCTCCGAATGGCGATGTACTTGCATATTTTGGTTGTGCGCGTCGGTACCAGCCTTGTTGTTGTAATAAACATTAAATGTCAGCGGTGGCAACATGTTCTTTTTACAAATGGAGTTTGTTATGAATTAATGTTTGGTTTTGGGGAAATATACTTTTACAAATATTAAATTTGAAACTTTTTTATATATTCAGAGTCTAAGATTTACAAAATAATTACTCTCAAGAGGGCTAAAACATATGTAAAGGTTGATGAATTTTGTGGTTCCTTAATTTTTTAAAGAAAAAACGTAGAATTTGAAATTTGATTATCAATGTTTATTACTATTCGATAGAACATTCTTTGGCATTTATTTTTTGAAGATCATCTCTTTTAAATGTTGGCCTAGGCTACGTCCAACCGTTAAGTTCAATTTTCGATGATCAATAAATCTATGGTAACTTGAATGCGTGATGTTTGTGTGGAAAGATAGTCCGTATAGACTTTAGGTCTTACATATTCCCACAGGAAAAAGTCTAACGGTGTGATATCAGATGATCTTGGTGGCCAATCGATCAGCCGAAAACGTGAAATTATTTGCTCACCGAAGTGTGCTCTCAATAAATCCAATGATTGATGTGATGTGTGGTAAGTGGCGCCGTCTTCTTGAAACCAAATGTCGCCAAGATCACGAGCTTCAATTTCAGGGTCTAAAATGCGTCAATTTTGCTAGTTCGCATACACATTGAGTCAGAAATGAGCCTCATCACTAACCAAAATTTGGCTCGAAAACGTCGGATCCTTTTGGAATTTTTCAAGAGCCCATAGAGTGGAGCGATGTTCCTTGGGAAGGTCGAGCGGCTTCAGTTATTGCACAACCTACATTTTGTACGTTTTCAATTTAAGATCTCAACGTAAAATACAGATGGGTCCAAACTAGATAGATGAGTGGTAGGTGGTGTCTTTCAACAAAAATGGATACCAAAATTGCCTTCCGTATACCTACCTCTGTAGTATCTTCCAAGCATAGATCACAGCAATCAAAGTAAGTTGCTGTTCTGACAAGGAGCGTACTCAACAGAAGACATATATTTATACATATGTATATACGGATAGCCCAGCGGCGTTGGATCCGGCAATGGGTTTCAAGGCATAGCGATATCTTTGGTATCAGTGAAGCAGATGAACTAGCCGAAAAGGCTCCACACTGCTTACGCGGTTATAGCCGAGTTTACAACAGCGCGCCGGTCGTTTTTCCTTCGGGCAATTGAGCTCCAAAAAGATAGAATTCACATGCCTCTGGCCACTTGTAAATATTTAATTGCCCAACATGCAATCAATTTAGCTGAGTCTCGGTTAAGTCAATTATTGAAGTACTCAACAAGCAGGAAGACATGGCATAAATGGAACAGGGGCCGCAAATGCCGACAATTAAAATTCAAAAGGAAAGACATAAGAACTCTAGTAGGGGTGCTAACTGGTCACTGTCTAAAAATACGAGTATATGATAGTAAAACATCTTCTATGCAAATGCAAGTCTCTGTTCGGAGAAAGAATCGCAGCTATCGGTGAAAGGTTTCTGGACGACGTTTTAGAGATTACAAAAAAATAACTTCTTGCAGCGATAAACTTCATCAGCAGCACAGGGTGGTTCAGAAAGGAGACCGGTGGTATCACAATGGGCCTCCTAAAGGCCTTGGTGCGTCGACAGAGAGCCACTCTACCCACCTATCTAGGTGATACAAACAATCGTTAGCTGAACAAAACTATTATACCTTGTAGCAACATGTTGCAAGGGTATAAAAATATATATGAAATATCAGCAGGACGAGCTTGACCGAGCGAGCGCCGAACCATGTCCATCGGTTTGTTTGTCTGTCTGTCCCTACCAAGGTGGTTAGTGTGTCCATTCCACACTGCCAATTGGTACTGAAAATGCTTAGCATTCTCAGGGCGCTGACCAACGCATTGATTTGATCCGCTGTGCTTTTGAGCGCCGTGGGGTAAGGCTGTCATCAGCAGGTACCCACGTTAAACACACCGGACGTTGTCCGTCTGTCTGTATATAAGCGAACTAAGAAGCTTATTTGTCAGAATTCCAGATTTCGGACCACTATAGCATATAGCTGTCACACAAACTCACCCATCGAAATCGGGTTCTTGTATGGAAACTTTTTGTTCTTGATTTAATTATTTGCCAGAATTGTCTCCCTAAGATTATTTTCCGCCATAAAGGCATATAGTTGTTCCAACGAACATATGTATTATGAGGCGGTTGAGGCCATAAATTCAAAATCACATAATGAAGTAGAGGCAATCCCAGCTGAGGAGCATAACTGTATCCATTTACAAACATATGTACAAAACGCAGTAGTATTCCTGCGCCATAGCTGCTACTCAAACAGCAAGCAGCACAAAACGGAAACGTTATTTGCCACAAAAAGTTTAAATTTATAGCATACCTTTAGGCGCTTAGCAAAACATGCGCTTTAAATTTCACCACTCTCCAAAGTACACACACACGCGCAGGGTCGTAAACAGCGCTCACACAGTTCTTCAATTCAACGGCGTCATTCAAGCAAACGTGCAGCAAAAAAGCAACACCAACAACGTCGAGGTGCAAAACCATCTTTCTAGCATTTGAGGCAGCGAGCGAAATGGAAGGTCAGCTGATGGCCAAGTTTAAATTTTAAAGGCTAACTGCGCGACATATGCACCTACCACGGCAGCAAGCGGGTGTGCTTGCAGCATGTGCATGTGTGTGTGTGGTAGTGGTGACTACGCCTCGCACACACCAGAATAGATCAAAGTCAATGAAAATCAACGAGGTGTAAAGCGAGTGAATCGATATCTTCGCGGCTGTTGAGTAAATGCTTATGTTGCTGTTGTTGTTGTTGTATGTGGTAATCCATTGCTGTGACATTGTGGCTATTTGTTGGAGGTGAGGTTATGAATCTTCAGCGTGGGTAACGGGGGAGTGTTGATGAGACACTCCACGCTGTTGTTGTTGTTATGTAGCCGTTTAAAGGTTTGGTGGTTATGCACATTTTTCTTTTTTCTTTTTATATTATTTATTTATTATCTGTTTGGCTTAATTTGTTGTTGCTGTTGTTTTTGTTTCAGTAGCAGCTGTGCGCGTGTGTGGCCAACCTCGAAGTAAAAGGGCCATAGGTGATGGCTGTTTACTGGCGGTATTCACTTTTTATTTATTCACATTTTGTTTTTGTTGTTTTGTCGCTAATATTTATAGCCATTTTGGTGTTTTCATACGCTTTGCTGTTCATGGCAACGCTTAATCGCCTTGTGGGCGCAACACCTCATAATTATTTTAATTTTTTGTTTTTTTTTTTAGATATTTGTATCCACTGATTAGCCACCCAGCTTTGCTGAAGAACATGTAATTGACAAAGTGTTTAATAAGCCGTGGAAAAATTTACTAATTTTTAATTAACATTTCAATTTAATATTTTTAAAACCACAAAAGTTTCGTCTGGGCCTAAAATAAAGTTTCCTTGGCATTTTTTTCAGAAAATTATTTTATTCCGTGTTGTTTGGCATTTCATAATGAAAAAGTTTCGGTTGAACAACGTTTACAAATCGTTCAGCTTCATTACGAAAATTCACTTTCTGTGAAGCATTTGTTTCCCGCGTTTCGCTCAACTTATGGTCAACAAAGTCGGTCTCCTGAGTGTACTCTTCGCAATAACATCGCCCATCTTGAGCCCCAACATTCATTATTGGATAATATTCGACCGAATAGACCACGTCCAATATGAAGTAAAGAAAATATAGCAACCGTAGCTGAGAGTATATACGAAGACCGGGGAGAGCTGATTCGGCGCCGTTTGCAGCAACTCGGACTAACATATGGAACGACTTGGCGCATTTTACGTCGAGATCTTAAGTTGAAAGCGTACAAACTACAGCTTGTGGAAGAACTGAAGCCGTTCGACCTTTCCAAGCGACCGCGCTTCGCTCCATGGGCTCTTGAAAGGTTCCAAGAAGAACTGACTTTCTTGAGTAAATCTTTGTCCAGCGAAGAGGCTCATTTTTGCATAAAATTTTCCGCATTTGGGACGAAGAGCAACTTGAACAGATTCAAGAGCCGCCATTTCATTCTGAAAAAACAACGGTTTGGTGCGGTTTATGGGCCGGGGAATCTTCAGTTCATAATTCTTAAAAAATGATGCTATAGTAACTGACTCTTTGATGCCTGAAATTGAAGCTTGTGAATTGGGCGACATTTGGTTTCAACAAGCCGACGCCAATTCTCACACATCGCATCAATCAATGGATTTATTGAGAGAAAACTTCGGTGAGCAGATAGTTTCACGATTTGGACCGGTCAATTGGCCAACAAGATCCTGTGATATCACACCGTTAGAACTTTTCCTGTGAGGATATGTAAAGTCTAAAGTCTTTGCGGACAATCCCGCTGCGATTCAGGCCTTGGAGCAAAACATCACGCGTGTCATTCGCCAGTTACAGTTGAAATGCTCGAATGAGTCCTCGAACTCAACGAATGAACCAACGGAAATGTAGTCGCGGCTAATATTTAAAAGAGATAATATTCTAAAAGTAAATGCCAAAGAATGTCCTTTTGAATGATAATAATAATTAACCAATAAATTTGAAGTTTCTGTGTGTTTATTTTAAAGTAGGAAACCTCGACCTCCCTTGATTTCGGATACACAGTGGTCTTTGATACCGTTCGTTGTCAGATTGTAACACTAGGGTTGCCACACACCGAAATATAAAGGCAAACTACGTTTGTTGATTTTTGCTTTCTTCATTGTTGTTTTTTCTCTGTTGTTTTTTAACTCAATTTCAAAACGGTAGCATTGTCGAAAAGCCAATCCATCATTATTTAATGGAATGTTATCAAATATTTACAATAAACACATTGTGTACTTGAAACTTCCCTCCTTTTCACTACATGTGTCTACATACATACAAATGCCCTCCATAATTTCCAAAGAAAACTCCACAAATTGAAGCGATAAAGTGTATGAGTGACTTAAAGCGCATGTAACTGTGTGATTACTTACATGTGAACAATCTGCTTGGGTGTTTTTTGAACCCTCTTCAACGAGTGTCAAAGAATCATATGCATATGAGACATACTCTCATAACTTTTATCAAATACGGGGTAGTCGAAAAAGTCTTTTCGTATTTTGTCTATAGATGTCGTTACAGTCGTCTTTCTCCAGTGGTACCAATCGCATTGTGTCATACCATATAGCGTTGGAAAGGTGAGATTTTAAGTTTCATTTAACCCACAATAAAAATTAAATTTGGAAAAGTTGAGAAAAAGTTACAACTGTTCAAAAATGAGTGAAATTAATGAAGCCGTTTGCTTCTGTTCTGGATACTTCGACGTGAAAGATGCACCTCGCTCTGGTCGACCTATCGTTGAAAAAGTCGATGAAATTGTGGAAAAAATTGACCAGAACCCTCACATAAGCAGCCGTGACCACGCTAAAAAGCTTTACATTCATCATTGAACCATTTAAAAAAGATTGGCTACAAAAAGAAGCCCGATGTTTGGGTACCACATGAATTGTCTGGGAAAATAGAACGAATTAACATCTGCGATTCTTTGCTGAAACGAAATGAAACCGAACCATTTCTGAAGCAAATGGTAACAGGAGACGAAAAGTGAATCAAATACGACAATAAAGTGCGAAAAAGAACATGGTCCAAGCGTGGTGAAGCTTAACAATGGTCGCAAAGCCAGGATTGACGCCTCGAAAGGTTATGCTGAGTATTTGGTGGGATGGGCTAGCCCATATAGCCCTGACCTTGCACCATCGGACTACAATTCGTTTCGGTCAATGCAGAGCTCCCTTAATGAAGTACCCAATATATATTTAATTACAGCGAACTTACACTCCCGAGAAAGAATGTCTTTCGTACTAAAAACATGGAAATATGGATCTCTAATATTTAAATAAGATTATGGTTTCTGACCAAATCATGGTCTTCCCTCATATTTACTGTTTTTATATACAGAACCGAGTATATTAAGTTTGTGACCATGTTCGTAATAGCGAGAAGGAAAATGTATATCAAAATGATCGACGTGACTGAGACGATTTAGCCATGTCCATCTGTCCGAACTATCCCCTCAGGTTTTTAAGATATCGATTTGAAATTTTGCACAGGTCTTTTTCTCCCTAATAAAGTACTCATTTATCGGAAGCGCAGATATCGGACCACTATAGCGTATAGCTGTCATACAAACTGAACGATCGGAATCAATACCTTGTGTGGAAAACTTTTTTATTTGGTAAGATATCCTAACGACACGTGGCCCAGATTATTATTCAACGCAACACTATAATCTCAAAAGAAATTGTTCAGATCGGAATAAAATTCTTTAAAGGATTTTTTTGTATTTCTGAAAGGTATTATAGCTTCCGTGTAACCGTAGTAAAAGCTCTCTACTAACTGGAATGTGATGTAAGTAAGCTAATTTGAAATCGATTCGCTAATACCTTTCCAAGCTTTGCCAACTCGGCTTTTCAGTTGCCTTAATTTAAATGGTCCTATTTACCAGAGGCATTATGCTTTATAATAAAGCCAATTTTTAACTCACAATTATATTACTTAGGAAAACGTTCTATTAAATGAAATATGAAAAAATTATTGAAAAAATGTCTCTCACTACTTCCGGCTTGAATACAATCCCTTCACAGCTGTCGCAGCTAGTTGACATTTGAAAATGTCACGCTTGCTAACTAGCTCATTGCATAATCGAACGGCGTAAGACACTTATTTGCCGCTGCAAAGAGATTAAATGACTACAGCGCGATCTCATGCTTCTAATATTTCCTTCAATCAAACGAGCGACAGCAGGCAGCCGCTCAATGGGTACGCAATGCCCGACTTCCAGTCGATTAAGCTTTTGACGTTCGAACACCGTTAATTGCTTAATTTCCAAGCCTCGTTACTTAAAAGCTCGGAAATGGAACAGGAGAGCCAACTAAGGCTTAGAATGTAATTTCAGACCTTTTTCTAACGAGTTGCTTATGCGGCTTGTACGCAGCAGCAAGCCAAGTCGCTATTGCCACGAGTATTAGCTAAGAAAAGGAGCTTAAATTACTTTTTCCAACAGTGAGAAAGCAAAAGCTGATTGCTGAACCTTTCTAAATGCAACAAAATTTCTGTGAGTGTGTATGTGAGTGCATGTATGTGTATAAGCAAGTACGTAATGTTTATTAAACTGTTATTTAATAGTGAAAAAACGCAGCTGGCGTACAAGCAGTGGCCAAGCAAAGGCTAAATACACGCAGAGGTCAGCCGATAATGGCTTAGAACGCTTGTCTCCGCACAAGATCCAAAACAAAATGAGTGCGTATGTCCGTTGCATTATTGAAAAAAAGATGCGTGTCGCTCGTAAGTGCATTACATCATCGAGTCATCATCATTTACCTCATATTGTCGGTGGGTATTATGCGGAGTTGCATCAATGCGGCAGTTACTTTCTACATTTCCATTGCGGCCTCGCACACACACACACACACAACCAAAGTCATAAGTACGCGCATGTGAAATGCCTCTTTAACGCTTGCAAAGCATGACTGCAGTCATTCTTCTTCATCAAAGTCACAATGGAGCGCCAAAGCGAGCAGCGGCAAAAAATAGCCGAGCGGTGCTTTGAGCAGCACAAGCGGAGTGAGTGTATTGACTTTATTGATGGAAATTCTTTTGTGTCTTACTTACTTACTTGTATGCGCGCATACCTACACACACACACGCACACGTGCTTATGCTTATGCCGCTTTTTTATACACAAACCAAAGCAACTGTCATCTTAGCTTTGTTTTCTACAAACTCATTCTTGCACAAGTACCTTCAAGCTCACACATACACAACTATATGTTTTTTCTATATATGTATGTGTATGTGTGTATTTGTGTAAAAAGCGTGCATTACTTGACTTGCGTATTTGTTTTTTCATACTTCAGTGCTTGGCGCGCAGCCAAAGTATCCGCACACACTCACATACAGTTACATAAGCGCGCGCACACAAACACACCTGCATAAAAGCACCTCTGCGTGTGTTTGTATGTATGTCTGTAGGTGTAGTTGCATGTTACTTTACCTACTGCAGCGTCGTTTGTAGGCAATTCGCCGCCCTTCATAAGAGGCGACCCCTCTTTGCTTATGAAAGAAGTGCGGCAAAGTGCTGCTCATCACCTGAATGCGTTTTGCGTACTTTTAAGTGCCACATACACACACACACACACACTCAACTCAAATATCTTGACATAAGTGCATATTTGTATGAAGGCACGGCCGCGCCGCACATAAGCGCTTGCCACATTCGGCCGGCTCAGCCAGTTGGGGCTTCAGCTGCAGTCACTTCAATAAGTTTTGCTGCCACGCTGCCAAAGTATTTGTTATTTGAAGCCGCAACTATTGACAATATTACTCATAAATGCGATGCACACGCAGCCCCTGATAGACACACATACATACTAATATACATATATCTACAATTATTTGCGCATAATTACATGCGTACATATTTAGATATTTCGTTTAAACTTTAACATTGGCTACCCGGTAGGAAAAATTTCACTTGGTGCGTGAGTTAGTGGTATTATAAATTGCTTGAGATTTTCTGAAGATATCTTTTCAAATTAAAAAGTTTTTCATACTAAATATCTTGATTCTGATTTTTCAGTTTGTATGAGAGCTGTATGCTATAGTGGTCCGATCTGAATAATTTTTTTGGGAGGTTACATGTTTGCTTTGGAAAATAATCCACGCTAAATTTCTCAAGAATATCTGGTAAAACGAAAAAGTTTTCCTTACAAGCACTTAATTTTGACCAGACAATTTGTATAACAGTTATATGCAATAGTGACTCGATCTGAAAAATTTCTTCGGAGATTGCTCTACAATAATTCGTGGCGAATTTCTTGAAGATATCTTGTAAACTGAAAAAGATTTCCATACAAGCATTTGCATCCGATTGTTCAGTTTGTATGGCAGCTATATGCTATAATTGTTCGATCTGAACAATTACTTCGGAGATTACACCACTACTTTAGATAAAAATCTATCTCAAATTTCGTGCAGATATCTCGTGAACTGAAAAAGTTTTCCATACAAGCACTTGATTTTGACCAAACAGTATGTATGGCAGCTATATGCTAAAGTGATCCGATCTGAGTATTTTTTGCTCAGATTACATATTTGCCTTGGAAAATAACCCATGCAAAATTTCTTGAAGATATCTTGTAAAATGACAAAGTTTTCCTTATAAGCAATAGATTCCGTTCATTCAGTTTGTATGCCAGCTATATGATATAGTGGTCCGATAACGACGATTCCGACAAAACAGCAGCTTCTTGGAGAGAAAACGACGTGTGTAAAATTCCATACTTATATCTCAAAAATTGAGCGACTAGTTCGGCATTTCCTTCTGGGTGTGACAAACTTCGTGGCAAAGCTAATTTACCACATACAAGGCATAAATACTTTAGTATGCCATTATTTTGATTTCTAACCTAAAATACAACGTGCAGTTTCACACAAAAATCTTGCACTACATTTCCTACAGGGTATTTTCAAACATGCCTTATAAATACAACTTCATTTAGTTATTTCCACATACCTACTTGCCTTCCATTTGAGTATGCCTATTTAGCTACATAACTATATATATGTGTACGTGTATGGCCCACCTGTGCGTCCCTTCATCACATCAAGCGGCAACTTGTTTTGTATTCCAGCTGCGCTGTTGTTGCATGCAAACAGTTATGCAAATTTTGAAGAAATTCTCAAATGCCGACAGTTCCACAGATTGATTGGAGACACCTTTTATTTACGTGTAGTTGAAAAATATTTCTTTTCCATATACATACATTTGTATATTAAAGACTACTGGCCTAGTCTGTGCACCAATATCTGGCATAATTCGTAGAATTTGTTTGAAGGACAACAAGGCTGATTGAACTGTAGTAAAAGATAGTTGGGAGCAGCAAAATTCAACAGAGATCCCTGAAAAAGCAGAGCTACCACATGTGACTGCCGCTAAGAATGAGTGTTTCATTGCTGGCATGCGTAGCATTCTTCCCTTTTTATATAAAAATTTCAAAATATAGCGAATTTCTTCATTATTTTCACTCATTTTTGAACAGCTGTAACTTTTTTCAACTTCCCGAATTTTTTTTTTTTTGGTTAAATGAAGCTTAAAATCTCACCTTTCCAACGCTATATGGTATGACAAATGTGATTGGTTGCACTGGAGATATACGACTGCAACGACATCTACTGACAAAATACGAAAAGACTTTTTCGACTACCTAAAATTTTCATGCTTTTAGTACGAAAGATTTTCGTTCTTCACTGCAATTAAGTATTTAGATATGCTCTTGTTAGCGAAGCAATCGAAATACTTTTTTCAGCCGTAACTGAAATCATTTACCATCAGACTTCACTTCGGTCACGTGAATGATCAAGCGTAATATATTTTCCACAATAAGTAGAGATCTGATAACAACCACCAGGTGTTAGTTATATAAAATCATAATTGAAATGAAAATCATAATTTATGCCCAAATGCTCATAATTGCTCTATTAACTCAATATATTATAAATTTAATTTATGCCGTTCAATATGAGTGAGACCAAAACAGACGGCAAGTCATTTGTCTTTTTTGAATTAATTAATAACTTTACAAGCAAGCTACTTTGTCGCGTTTATGCCTTACAGAGCACTCGGTTTTTGACTCTATCTAATGTTTTGTCGCTTTCGAATATTTTATAGTATTTATTTTTTTAATTTTTAAAGAAAAATAATTTTGTGTAAAGCTTCTCATTTTGAAGCGCAAAGCCGCTAATTATTGGCTGAAAGACACTGCTGCGGGGGGATTAGTCGGCAGATTAGTGTCCGAACCGCCAGTCAGCGAGCGAACAAATGTCGAACCACTTGAATGCAAATTAATAATCATATTAAAAGCAACAACCGCTAATTAGTGCTGGCTAATGTTGATTTATAGTAGAAATTATTATTGTTTATAACTTGTGTGCATATATGGATTCGTTTCACTGGCACATACATATGCAAATCTATATATAACTCTAAATAATGTATATATTTGCTATATACATTTAATTGAAAGCGAGCACATATATTAATGGTAATCGACGCTGTGAGCGCCGAAAAATATATGGAAACGCCAATTATAGTTATATATTCACACAGACTTCTATGCCTCGATATAATCTTACATAAATTCTGTCCAATTTGGCTTGGCATTTAAAGCGGATCAAATGTTAAATAATAGCGAGCGTCAAAAACGCCAAAAATTCGCCAGCCACTAATGTCCGGAACGCCTACAAGACTTCTACTTTTTTCTTTTCGGCTGTCAGCAGTTGGCCTGTGTGTAATTAAAACGTCTTAAGCACAGTTTTCCGATGCTTGTATGCTTTAAGCACCCACTAATGGTGCTGTCAAGGCACCGGTGCACACACACACTGCTTAAATCCATACACTCTTTTGTTGCTATCACTTTTATGGTCAACCGCATTGGGTGCTCTGATAGGCGCTGCTTTTGGCCGACGTTCTATACAAACTGCCACCGCAAGAATTTCATTAAGGGGCTCAAGCAAAAAAACCAGCTTAACAACTTTGTCGAAAACTATTTCGCATGCCGAATTCGACAAACACAAGTCATTAATTAGTTAGTTGCTGCTCAGTCAGCAATATCGTAAAGAATTTGGCAAAAAAGCCGCGTTTAGTAGGAATATAAATTCTGCATAGATTGCAAATGGCTTCGGAAATTGAAAATCCACGCATTGTTATTAAGTAGGTACTTATTATATGTTGTCTCATAAAATTTGTTGATGTTAACCAAACACTTGGTTGGTGAAGAGTGTACATTAGGGTGGATAAAAAAAAAATATATTTTCTTTTTCGATTGGTACTCTGAAGAAGTGGTTGGTAGACACTTTTAAAAAGTCTTTTCGGGTACGAGCTCTTAATTGTTGTCTTATGGTCTGATAAAAAAAATTGTTATATCGTTTCTTCTTATAGAAAATTGATTGCTTTAAAAAATTGTCTTCTAAGATTTTTTCGTAAGTCTAACCGTTTAAAAGATATTAAAGGTAAAATTGTGATTATTTTCTATAAAAACAGTTTTTTCTTAGAAATTGTATAACCTAACGAAAAAAATATTAAAATTCGGAAAACATATCGATTTATAGGAAATTTACTGTTCTTATAAAATTGCCACTTATTTTGTATTTTTAATTTGTTTTTAAATTTTTGTTAATTATTTATGGTTTTTTCGTTGATTTTAGACGATGAACATCTCGTTAATATTTTTAAACGACTCTTTTTTAGGAAAAAAATGTATTAGATGTATTAGACCTTTTTGTAGAGCATGTAATTTCCTACAAATCCCTTTAAACAAAAATTGTTTCCAAGTAGTTGAAAGCAAGTTATGAGTTTTTCTATCAACTATTCAAAAAAAATGTTAGGTGAAGGATCTTCCCTGTACAATACTTGGAAATCTTTCTCAGGCGCGCCTATCAACCAATTTTTCGAAATGAAAAACAAAAAAAAAATTTTTTTTTTTGACCCACCCTAATATACATACACATACATTTTTTCTATAATTATTAGTTTTCATAGTAGTTTATTATCTATATTTGAATATACTACAGTTTTACATAGTTTTTTATTATATCTTTTTGTGTCGGCCGTGCAGTCTTTTAATGGTGTCTACACTAAAGACTTAATTAAATTCGTTGTAGGCGTTCATATACACAATCAAAGAAGTGTAACTACATTGAAATAAAATGTATATATGTATGTAGTACATATGTACATATATCTACATATAACTTTATATAAGCAAATAATTTTTCTGATTATTCTTACTCTTTCAAACCCTGAACAGATGAACTATCTTCACAGACTAGCGTACCATAGATAATTTTAGAAAACAAAAAAAAAATCGTAATGGGTTGAAACCCATTGGACACGAAAAAAATAACGAAAATGAAAGTAAATATGATTTACGGGCGTTCTCAGGTCGGGAATAGGAAAGAGCGGGGTGTGGTCGAAGGTTTAAAAACGATTTAACTCGATTTGCCGCAAAACTAAGAGTCCTATGGAAAAAAATCTTATGGCGTTGTATCACCACCCTTTTTAAATAATCTCAAAATTTTTATGAAAATTTCAAATAAGCCAGTTTTGGGTTTTTTTAGTTTAATCTTGTACAGCATTTCCATCTATTCTATTTGTTTCTATCAGTGTATCAGTCTATCATTCGATTCATTAATATATTACCGGAGAACATCAAACATTTTCATATTGTTTGATGTTCTCTGATATTACTTGGTTGTTTTATGCAATGATATAGTTCTTACTGTTACATTATATCCTTGAATATATATTTAAATCTTACATAACCTCTTCTCCTCAGCTCAACTCCTCTCTTGCCTGCTAACTGCAATATTCACACACTTTCCTTGCAATGCAAATTTTGGCATGTTTACTTTCGTTGAAGACACACACAACTAAAATATACCGAGCAACAGGTGTCGCAACTTCTTGTTGTTGCTTCAAACATAATACAACTTGTTGCATGCTCGTTGCAAACAACGAAACTTTATTGCAGTCGGTTTCTTGGAGCGTGTTGGGGATATCGGATTGAAATTATACAGTGTTGCATTTTTCTAAAATTCAGGGTATTTTTAAGACGCTTAAATGAATGAAGGATTAAATAAGATATTCATTTATGAAAATCTCATTAGAATAAGAGGCAGCTCCGCTAGTTTATGCTATATAATTCTTCTTTTGTACTTGAGCATCTTGCTGGGATATATCGGACGGGAAAGAAAAAAATTAATGACTGAAAATAATAATTGAAATCCATGGAAATAATATCGGTATCGTTTCGTTAATGCGAGCTATTCGCCCAAAGAACTTTTTATCAGTCATGGAAAATATATACTGCTCTGTTCTTGCTTCTTGCTCGGTTATAAAGTCAAAAATAGAATAGGAGCAAATAAGAAAAAATGGTTACTTTTGTACATCTATAAAAATACCCAGGTTTCCCTCCTTAAAGAACACACATCACAAGTATCACAGCCTAAAAAACGTGGCTGTTTAAAAATTAAAAATATGGTGAAATGAAAAAAAATATTTTTTGAGTTATCCTTCTCTATGGATGAAACCCAAAAATGAAAATTGTCAACATAAAAAAAATTAAAATTTGATAAATGACAGCTTTCCCAAAAACAAAGTTGAATTTTGTCCCAAATTTTTGTCGTTTCTGGCCAGCCAAAATTCTACTTATGATCAGGTCTAAAAACCAATAGGTCATTGTATGTAAAATTATGTACAGAACTTCGGCAAATTCGGAAAATCTCGCATTTCATTGAATATTATCTAACCTTAAACCTAACCATTAACTTTAAAGCTCAGGAAATATAATTTTCCAAGCAACTCTCGTTCAATGTAAATCGGTAGCATCTACAGTCGAAATGACCTTCGTTTCTCTATCATATTCTCAACAAATGAAACACAAAAAAACAAGTTTCAAACGGGAACCAACAAATGGAAGGC
Source organism: Bactrocera neohumeralis (assembly GCF_024586455.1). NCBI lineage: Eukaryota > Metazoa > Arthropoda > Insecta > Diptera > Tephritidae > Bactrocera > Bactrocera neohumeralis. The sequence continues at coordinate 88,505,817 of NC_065921.1, read as the reverse complement.
CGCTATATGGGATAAATGTATACCCACTCAAAAGCGGCAACACTGCCATCACACTCATGCTCCCAACAACACTCACGCATTCATGTTCGCTCCACTGCACTGGAGCGCGAGAGCGCCAACCTAGCGCCGCTGAGTGCCATTTGATTTTATTCGTGAAAGTGGAGTCAATCGAGTAGCACGTGTGTTTCAGTGGCGCGCGCGCGTTTTAACGAAGTCAACCGGCTAAAAATGGCAAAAAGGTGCACATAAGTGGTTGTGGATAAATGACAAGACACAGTGACGTTTCGCTGATAAGAAATCGTGTATGATTTAAACGAAAATAAAAACAAACAAACAAATAAAAATAAAATTAAATTTGTTTGCAAAAGTGAAAAATTCAGCAAGTGCATGTGTGTGCGTGTGTGTGCCTGAATTAAACAGCGGACTCGGTGGAAGTGACAAGCGAGCAAAAGGTGCTGACTTGAAGATTCTCGCGTTGGGCACAACAACAAAGCGTGTAAAGCGGTGCAGCGTAATAAACAAATTGAGCTGATAGCTGCTTGAATAACAACAACAACAAAACGACTGTGCAAAGCAATTCATAGACGCTGATGGGCTGCTAATTGAAAGTGATAAAATCGGTGTAAATCGGTGTAAAATATGACAGAAAGTTGCATAAAATTGTAATTTCGTATAAATCACAAGCAGCTCGTGTGTGTGTGTGCGTTCTTTTTAATGGCTTAGCGGTCATACGCCAAGGTGAAAAATATTACAGTGGCTTAGAAATTCATTAAGTGATTTGAGAGATATTTTTTATTGGTGGACTAGTGTTGGTGAACATTCCTTGACAGCAACATTTTGCAACAAAGCGACTGTGTGGCCGTGTAAAGTGCTCGTTCAGCAAGCAGCTGCAAAATTGTTAACCCTCAACGGCAACAATAACAACAACAACAACAATTAGAGGTAAATATTTCTACAGACCAATTTTGTAATACTCAAACTGGATCATTGGCTCTTGGCCCACATGCCAACCAAATTGCTTTCATACATAATTAAATGCCTTAATTAATGCGACTAATTATAACATAAAAATGTAAATGTAAACAAAAAGAATTGTAGTGCAACAACAACAACCAGTGTGTGCTTGCTGCACATAAATTTATGGCCGTGAGCATGTCTAGAGGCCCCTAATATGCGCAAATCGGCCGCGTTTGCTCACGTGCATTGAAGCATCACCGGCACAGGCCCCGGCGAGCTACTTGTAGCTATCTTTAGGCGCTTTACCTTTTAACCAGCGCGACTGTGTTTCGAGCCATCTTTTAGTCAGCGCTTAAAAGCGCGCGTGCGGTCGCTTGCACGTTCTGACGCTGCTGTCGAGGCCGTTGGCCGCTTTTGAAATTGTGTTGGTGATTTGCTTTGATTTTCGGATTTTTGTTTTTCTCGACATAGTTCTTGCGCCTTGAGTTTCGTTTTTAGCGCTTTACTTTTCATTGCAAATTACTCCATTTTCGCTTCCTCTAACAACACAAAAACTCTGCCAATTAGTTTTAGCTGCTTAGAATGGGTTGCGTGAAAAGTAAAATGCGCGCCGTGATTTATTGCAAAAAAATTGGTTTATATTTTAGACGTACACATATATGAATGTATGTATGTGTATGTATGTATGTACATGTATGTAAAAGTGAATTTGTGGCTTGCAAATAAAACACATGAAGCTGAGTGGAAACTTTTGAATTTTAAAAGAACTAGGCGGCTTCAGTTCAAATATCAGTCTACATACATACTATATGTATAAGCATACGTACATACTTTTGCTTATGAAATACAGATATGTATGTGTGTACATACATATATTGTTCATATATAGCTATTGGGATTTTTTACTGCTCGTCATGGGAAAAATAGCTCCACATTTAAATAGGCTTCCCCACAGCGCAAAAGCATTAAGTATTTTGAAGTTTAAGCAAAATAAAGAGCATAAAAACACAAAATATTCCTTACAAGATATGCTACAGTGATCTGATGAGAACAATATCCACGGATATTGCATTTTTGCCTTAGATAATAAACGTAGATATTGGGTAGTCGAAAAAGTCTTTTCGTATTTCTATTTTAATTTTTTTTTTTGTTAAGTGAAGCTTATAATTTCACCTTTCCAACACTATAAAGTATGACCCAATGTGATTGGCAGCACTGGAGATATACGACTGCAACGACATCTATTGACAAAATATGTAAAGACAGACGGACAGACATACATGACAAAATCGACTGAGCTTATCATGCTTATCATGTCAATATATATAGTAAGTTTATCCATCTGTCTTGTCTATATACATATAAAGAGTAATCCATTTCGAGGTTCCCCAATTTCTAAAGAAAAAACAAAGAAATTTCAAATTTAATGGGGAATGTTTATTATCATTCGAAGGAGCAGTCTTTGGCACATATTTTTTGAAAATTATCTATTTAAATTTATATTAATTATATGGTCCATCCGTTGAGTCTAACTTTTGATGACTTGTTTGAACATTTCGACTGGTAACTGGCTATATATATAGGCTCACACGATCTTGGTGGCCAATCGAACGGCCCAAAACGTGAAATTATCTGCTCACCGTAGTATTATCTCAATAAATCCATTGTTTGATGCGATGTGTGGGAAGTGGCGTCGTCTGGTTGAAAACAAATGTCAGGCATCAAATAGTCGGCTATTATAGGGCGATAACGGTCGCCATTGACGGTTACGTTCTCACCGGCATTATTTTTGAAAAAATATGGACCGATGATTCCACCGGCTCACAAACGACACGAAACCGTTCTTTTTTCTGCATGAAATGGCAGCTCTTGAACATCTTCAAGTTGCTCTTCGTTCCAAATGCGGCAGTTTTGCTTGTTTCATACATACCCATTCAGCCAGAAATGGGAATCGTCGCAATATCGGCTTTCGAATTGCGTCATTGATACGAAATATATATATGAAATATAGTTGAACTTCCATAACTTGAAATCTTAAATTGGCAATAGAACCCCAATTTCATACAAATTTGATTCCATAACTCATAAGAGAGACACCAGAAGATTTTCTGTGGATTATGGTGATTCGAGTTAGGGAAGTTCAACTGTATATAGTATATTTTGCCATAAACCAATTATATCCTAAATCATCTCTTTAGAAATTCGAGATTTTTCAATCGTTAATGAGTACCCATTTTGAAGAAAATGCTTTTCGAAAATGTCACGAACGTCTGGATCGTTGCGTTTAGAAATTTACTTGGTTAGAAAAATGTTGAAATTATTTTAGATTTTTCAAGCTTTCACTTTTTTATTGAAATTTTTTTTAATTTTATTTTTTTTTTAATTCAATTTGTTTCCATTAGAACTAAAAATCCACAGTCATATACATACATATTTCCCAGTGTAATAGTAGTCGATTTAGTAATTTTGCCATGACATGGAACTGTCACTCATTCCGTCCGGTCCGGTTGACTATGTTCTCAAGTGATTTCCGCGTTTTCTATACTATATATTTATTTGTATAAGTAAATAAGGTTCCAAAAAGCGGCGACTTCTTGTGTGTATAAGCGTCTGGTGCCAAGAATTCGCTATTAATTTTAGCTGGAAATTAAATCAATCAGCTTGATTGTTGGTTCCATTATTGACACTGAATCAGTTTCTAACAAATATTTATTTGTGGATTTTTCATCAATTCATATTCGCATGCAAGAGTGCTTATCTACCCTTCAAAAACTATTTTTCGACATATGACTGTAAAACTGTCGCAAAAAGTCAAAGTGTAGACGCCACAGCGCATAAATAATTTAGACAATTCGCATTTAGTATAGACTTGGTAAACACGCGCATGTGTCATATCCAATGACAACTCAACGCACTCATCCACTATCTGTCAGAAATTAAATATTATTTGCACAAAAAAGCGAGACGAAACCGTCAGGTGCCAAAAATGTTTGGACTCATAAACAGTTATTGCGCAAATAAAGGGTCATTCGCAATAGATAATGGAACGAGCCGTTTAGATAGGTATTTACTTTATAGATCATAAATAAGAATTTGTGCAAATGCCACAAAATTTTCCAGCTAGAGTGCTAACAGTAGATAAAGCAAGCATACAATCGACATTTTAGCCAAATTTACTGCACTATATATGTTTGTATGTATGTATGTATAGTAACCAAATAAATGAATATTTGCATGAATATTTTAGATATTAAAATAACAAAAAGCATGTCTACTTGCAACAAGTGCAACATATGCTCCACTAATTTCGCACAAGCTTCAAGGCGGACTAATACATATGTACTTACATACATATTTACACTTTTCTGCCAACTACAGTGTAAGCGTAACCACATGTCTGCATGCCAACGTAGGCGTTGAGCAAGGCTATGTACATACATATGTAAATGTATGTTTGTATGTACGCACAAGTATCATATTTTTGTCCATATAACTAAATATGGGCTTAAGAAACTTTTATTTTCGAACACAACATGCTTGTGAACTCAAGTGACCAGCTGTTGGCCAAATGCTACTGGTTACACTTTGCACGCACATACACATATACATATGTATATAAGTATGTATGTATAAGTCCATAGCTATTTAGTTGCTCAAATTCTTTGCTTGATTGCTTTTCATTCGCTTCAATTCACATTTAATGCTGTTATTGCTCGCAATTAAGCGAATTTACCGTAAACGTCGGCTACGCGCTGACTTTAATTTAAGCCACTTGAAGACATTTTAAGCAGCGCTACAGCTCAGAAACTCTTAACACACATAAGCAAGCGTGTATGCATGTTTGTTTGAATGTGCGTGTGTAGTGTGTGTATGTATGTATGTATGTATGTATGTATGTACCTTAAAAGTCATACATCGACATTGTAATTAAATTGCGCCACTTTTACTGTCAACAGCGAGCAGTTGATGAACTATAAACGCACTAATATAGTACACACATGCATATACTTACAAGTATATATGTAGTATGTATATACATACATATGTATGTATATACTATATATGTATGTGTAGCATTTTTTGGAAAGTTTAAAAATTGTAATTGTAAAATATTAGCCGCTACACTTGTGTCGTTGGTGAAAGACTTACAGTTTTAGCGTCAAAATCATGAAATTTTTCGAAATTGAAAAAAAAAATAAAATTTCAATTCCTACATTAAACGAACATAGAAATTTTTTAATATATTTCGTCTGAAAATTATTGCATTTGCTTTAAAAATTGCGTAGTTATAGTTGAAAGTGGGCGGAGTTACGTTTTTTTAGTTTTCGTATTTTGCATGTTTTTTAATAATTTTTGTATGCCAATTTTGTTATAGTACAAGTGTTCAGCTTTCAAGTGCCAAAATTTCATGAAAATATTCGCAGATTTGTAAATTTCATAGAAATTTGAAGCAAAGGTGGCTATTTAGCCATGATTTCTGCTATTTTTAGAAAAACAAAATTTTCAAAATAATTTTTAATACAAATATGCTAATGTACATCTATTTTATTGCAATGCCAAATTAATATATTGAGGTCACAAAATTTTGGCAACTTTTATATCCTGAACAGGGTTAATTAAGTTTGCCACGAAGCTTGTAATACCCAGAAGGAAACGTTGATGGCCTTATAATATATGTACATAAGTATGTATATAGTGAAAGTCACCATTACGGACAGTTCTGATAGCCGGAAAACTCCCTTAGCCGTGCACCTCTCATAACTGGACTGCTCTTATTACCAGACACCTCCCATAATAGGTCACCTCCATTAACCGGACAATTTTCATGAACACAAAATTTTCATTAATATTTTCATACAAAACCAATTGCTATAACCGAACATGAAAATGTTCCAATAACCGGGCACGGATATTAAATTATGGCTTATAACCGGATGACAAAGAAAATTGTGTACAATTGCAGTTTCTGTTTTTTTTAATTCTTCTTCTTAAGGGAGGAGATACCTTTAGAATTTTCAGAAATTTATAAAAATTTTTTTCGCTCTAGTCAATTGAAAAACTATTCAAAAATATAGTCCCGAAATTTCATTGGTTTACTCCGAATATTTTCGAAGAAATAGGCCCTGGAACCATTGTCCTTCATGCTGCGGTCTATAGAACCGGAGAACTTTGAGGCTCGTTTCCTCGAAACTAACTTTACTTGAACTAAAGCCTATTTTATAGACAATTTTATACTCAAGTGCGTGATAGAACGCTTTTCCGAGAAAAATGACCTTTTGATAGTTGTTTAAGTATTTTGATCTCGAAAAGCGCAAGTAAAAACGGCACTTTTTACAAAATCCTGACCTACATCCCCGATTTTTCGAAATTCTCAAAATCCCTCTACTGAGCATTTGATAAAAGCTTCCAGATTAAAAAAAATTACTTTTTTCGTTTCGGATAAGAAGCCTATCGAGGCAGTTGACGGACACAAAAATGTGTCAATCAACGAGATCGTTGATATTTCCGCCATTTTATTTTTTTTTACATAAAACTTTGAGATATCGCTCAGAAATTTTGCACACGTTCTTTTCGCCTGAAGAAGCTGTTCAGATGTCGGAACCACCGATACCGGAGTACTGTAGCTCATAGCTGCCATACAAACTGGACGTTCAAAAACAAGTTTTTGTACGGAAAACTTTTTTATTTAAAGAGATATCTTCACGAAAATTGGCATGAGTTATTTCCTATAGCAAATATGTAATCTCCATTAAAATTATTCAGATCGGATCACTATAGCATATAGCTGCCATACAAACTGAACGTTCAAAATCAAATCTTTGTATGGAAAACTTTTTTATTTGATGAGATATCTTCACGAAATTTTGCACAAATTACTGCTCAATGTAATGCTATAAATATCCGAATAAATTGTTCAGATCGGATCACTATAGCATATAGCTGCCATATAAACTACAATGACAGCTGAACATTTTTTTATTTGCTTTTATATACATAATACGTTGAACTCACAAATATATGCAAATATGGGTTCCAAAAATCAAACACGCTTTATAATTATTCATACTCTATGGTGTTTTTAAATTATATGGTGTGTATGTTGCATGTTATTTGCTGTTCATAATTACTTTAAATAGTGGAACGTGTTCTCCTACGTTCACCGCTAGCCGAGCTCTATTAGACTAATAGCGCAGTTGCGCCACCGATTAATTGCTCTAAAATTCTAATTAAGTAATATATGAAGCAACAACAAACACACTCACAAACATATCTACATTTACCATATATTCTCTTGGGCAACATTTATTTATTTGCCGCAGCGAATCGCTGTCAAACTGCTTCATAGCCTACACACACACATACAAACAAACGAGCAAGTGACTTACCAACAAAAAATTACTATTTATGTGTAAAAAATTATTAATCTCTGCGCTTGGCAAATTGTCAAGCCAACAGGTGTACAGCGCACCGCCACACACGGCCACTTCAACGCGGTCTGCGCCGCAATGATTATTGTCTTTAGTTTTCAGTTTTCTTTTATTCGCGTCAATATTTGCGTTCGCCATTCTTGCGCGCATATATGCATACTTACATGCGTGTAGTTGCTTGTGTGTGGCTGTTCTTTTGCACACTTTGTTGCTGTGCAAATTTGCCACCAAAGTGTTGGTGTCAAAGTGCCCGACGACGGTTGCGGCGCATGACTTTGTAACTTTTGTATTTACTGCATACTCACACAGCTACACACTTACATATACATGTGTACAATTTTAGCCACAAAGCCAGCGAGTTTTCATGCAGTTTTTCTGTGTTGTTTTCTGCAGCGCACAGCTTTTTGCCGTGTCTATATTTTATAAGCGGTTTCTTGCTGACTGCTGCACTTGTCGTTCACATATTTGTCAGCTTTAGCGACAATTAAGTGTTATACATATACACAGCTGAGCTATAAACTATAGTAAAAATAAATATAGTATAAAAATATATATTTATGTATATGTATATATAGGTATACATACATATACATACTTATATGTATGTATCAAGTCAACTCTGCTTAAATGAGTTTTATCGCGCATCTGTGTGTGTGTAGTTGCTTGGCGGCTGGCGGCCCCTCTTTGGCCTTTTCCGTCTGTCTTCGCGAAGTCAGCTACTTGCGTCGGCATAACCTTGTACGATTTTAATGACATTAGATCGCTCAGTTGCGATTATTGAAGTTTATGGTCTCACCACTTCATTCATTCATTCATTTAAGCGTCCACTCATTTGCTCGTGATTAGTGTTATATAGTTCGCAGATTTCATTTATATTTATTATTATCATTTTATAATGCCCTTTTGCTTTTCGCTACTGTTGCCGCTGCCTGTTTATGCCGTTTTTGATTTCATATGAAAATAATTATATTTAAATATTATATACATACATATATATATATTCATATGCATGTATGTATGTATGTATCCTTCCTTTATCGTACTATGCAACAATTAAAAATAATACAAAAAGCCTTAATTTCAAAGCGATTAAATTTAGTTTTTATATTTTATTTTTTGCTCGCACTTCAACTTATTTCCGCTTTTCGCATGAGAGCAGTTGGAAAGCCGATAAAATCGATTCATTTATGACAGCATATTATATGCGGCTTTAGCGACAATGTTGATATTTGTTGCATGTATGTGTGTACATATGGATGTTACATATGAATGTGCGTATCATCACCTAAAATGCAAAACAATGTATCATCATCAGATATAATAACCGATATATAACAATTTTGTAACCAAAACTCTAATTGTATAATAACCAATATATAACCATTTTATAACCAAAATTCAAATTTTGTTTCAATGTGTATAACAAATCATAATAAAAAAATTTACATCGTTTTCAGACATAATAACCAATATATAACCAGTTATATGAATGTAAGATAACCAATATATAACCCTTTTGTAATCAAAACTCAAATTTTGTTTCAATGTGTGTGGTTTCTATTACATCGTTTTTCCTTCGCCCTCAACTTATGAAAAGTGATAGTAAGACTATGTTCAAAATTTTAAAATACTTAATATATTATTCAAAATAGATGACGCTCCCGCAAAGTAATCTCTTTTAGTACCAATACACTTGAGCCAACCTTTTTTTTTTTTGATCCTCGGAACAGTTGTTAAAGTCCACTTTCGGAATAGTCTTTAATTCGCGTAGTGATTCACGTTTGATGTCTTCAATTGAGTCGAAACGGTTTCTCCGGAGCAGTTGTTTGAGTTTGCTGAATAGCCAGAAGTCACACGGAACTAAATCAGGCGAATACGGTGGTTACGGTACGATACTGATTGAAAATTTGGCAAAAAACTCACGAAGAATCAAAGCATACTGCTTACGGTATATTATCGTGGTGCAAAAAACAAAAGTAGTCAGCCCATAAATTCGGTATCTTTTCACGAATAGCTTCGCGCAAATGACGCATAAGACTCAAATAGTACTTCTTGTTGACAGTTTAGCCGATCGGAAAAAATTCGGACTGATTCACACCTCGATCTTCGAAGAAAACTGTCAACAAAACCTTGATTTTTGATCTTTTTTTGATTTGAAGTGTTTTTTTCGGCTTCGGCTCAGCTTTGTCACGATATTCGAGCGACTGATGGTCTACTTAAGGGTCGTAAGCATAGATCCAAAACTCATCGCTAGTAATAATACATTCCATGACACCCTGATGGTCGGAAAGCATTGCTTCACAGACGTTAACGCGACGCTGTTGTTCGAAGAAATTGAGTGATTTTGGAACTATCGTGCTTTCACTTTTCTTAGGACTAAATGTTCTTTCGAAATGGTTTTTATTGATCCCTCCGTTATTCCAACGATGACAGTAAGACCTCCGTACTGTTAAACGTTGATTCTCAAGCAGCAATTCCTTTATTTTATTGACGTGTTGTTTATCAGTTGATGTTGATGAACGTCTTAAGTCTTACTATTTCTTGCCCACAATAGTGCAGCGAGTACCTTTCAAGAATAAATGAGGATGTCTTAAAGATTTTATTAAATTGTTTTTAGGTAAAAACAAGAAGTAATAATGCCCTTCAAAAATGCATTTCTTAAAGCTAAAAAGATATAAAAATATGTATGTGTATCTTGATTTTGATTGATCAGTTTGTATGGCAGCTATATGCTTTAGTGGTGTGATCTGAACAAATTCTTCGGAGATTGTACCAATACTTAAGAAAATAATCCATGCTAAATTTCTTGAAGATATCTCGTTAAATGAAAAACTTTTCCATACAAGAACTTGATATTAATCGATCTCTTTGTATGACAGCTACATTATATAGTAGGCCGATTCAAGCAATTCGTGCCGAGATTGTAGCGTTAGATTGGCTTGTAACATATGTCAAATTTTGTGAAAATGTCTTAACAAATAAAAAAGTCTTCCATACAAGCACTTGATATTGATCCGTCAGTTTGTATGACAGCTATATGCCATAATAGTTCGATATCGGCGATTCCGACAAATGAGCAGCTGTTTAGTGAGAAAAGGACGTATACAAAATTTCCAAGCGATATCTGAACTAAAATGTGCGATTTTGGTCAGAAATAACCAGTCTGGGACTAGTCCAAAATACGCAACTGCGCTTCTAGGCTTCACTGCAGCGTATATAAGTATGTAATCGCATTTTTTTTAATCTCAACAAGAAAATTTAAGAAATTACAGTAATAAATCTTCGCTTGCTGTAAGATCTCTCAAGTAAAAGTCTGTGCCACTTTTAACCCAATTTGCTCTGCTTATCAATTTCTTTGGAAAACAATTATCAAAACAAAAGCAGCGAGCGATTATCGTAAACAAAACGACGAAGAGGCGAATGTCTGCAGGCACCCACTTTGGCGCCGCCGCTCTTCTACAGCGACTGCGCTGAAAATCTCGGCGCTTTCCGAGAAACATAATAAAGCTAAATTGAAAGAAAATTATGACAGTCGCCAACTGGGAGCTGAACGGCACCGAAATGCACAGCATTAAGTACTTGTCACGTGCAGTTAACAGTAACATGTCACAAGTGATGTGAAACAACAACAAAACAGCGCAATATGGTAAACTGACAAAAACTAAAAAAAACCAACCAAATGTCATATATACAAGTATGTACATATGTATGTATATAGCATTATAACCTATAACTCGCACAAACAAATAAAAGCTTGTTGCAGCAACTAAAAAGTTGTAAATGAAATGAAATAACCTGAAACTAAGAAAGATTATGCTAACTGCAACAACTTCTGGAGAACTTGTCAGAAATCTGTACGTAAGCACAAATGTGGCCGATGAGAAATGAAGGTATTGTGCAGACATGACCACTCACACACACACACACACAAAATTAAATAAACAAATCAGCTCGTATGTATGTATGTGTGTGAGCCCAGTTAATGGGAGCAAACGGCAGCAGTATGACAGCTGCCATAAAGAAGAAAGCATTAAACACACTCGTAAATGATGTGGAGCACACAGAATGTTGCAAGCGAAACAGTGGCGCTGAGCGGCTGCTAGAATGACGGTAGACATTCAGAAGCAGACAGACATGCAGCGGCGCATGTGTGTGTGTGTGCTTCACTCATTCATGCAGGCAAGTGCTTGGCAATAAATAACATTTAACTAATGCAGGTCAACTAATGGAGAAATAGCGCTCATCACTCACACACACAACAACAACAAAAAAATAACAGAGCAAACATCCGAATCTTTAATAAAGAGAAAGAGTGCTTAAAACTTGGTTTTGCCACAGAAAGCATCATCAAATCGCCAGTAAATTGGGATGCAACGAATTTGCATGTAATCTCGATGTGTGGCACAAACACAAAAACGTTTATGCAATCATAAAATAGTTGCATGATAATAGAAAAATAAATGCGCGCAGATATAGTGCAAAACTTGTGAGATAATCGTAGCTGTATCGGGATTTATGGGAGAACTACTGTTGAAGGTAAAATCCTCAATCTTCATTATTGAGAGAGAAGGCAGCGAAAGGAATGAAATACAAAAAAAAGACATTAATATTGCAGCTGCAATAGCGAAGTCTACCATTGCTTGTCATTAATAAGTTATAAAATCACATACGGATAGGGTGAACCATTTCGGGGTTTCCTAAGGTCACACGATCTTGGTGGCCAATCGACGGCCCAAAACGTGAAATTATATGTATGAACCTGGGAAGTTATACATAGTTACCATAAGAACTATCGCGGAGAGAGTTTATATAACAACAATGTGTAAGGCACAATGTATAAACTCCATAAAATGTTTTACAACAACAAAAACATTGCTATAATTAATGTAGCAGTTTCATAACATAAAAACAACCCTGAACCCCGGTCTCAGTAAAGTTTTTAAATTTGTATTTTTGAGAACTTATTCTTGGTTATCCAAGCCAGTCTTATTCATACGAGGGTAGCATTTTATATTTAGCAATCAGCTCCGGTCTTCAGCTTGTCAAGCTCTTCGTACTCACGCATTTCGGCCTCTCTTTCTTTTTGTCTGCAAATGCGTCGCGCTTCCCTCTTCAACTCTTGGTATCTATCCCATCCCGCATGTGTTGTGGTCGATCGTAACGTTGCGAGGTAGGAAGTCTGTTTTCTCTAAGCTGCGACACGGCACTCCTCATCGTACCAGTTGTTCTTTTACATTTTCCGAAAACCAATGGTTTCGGTTGCAACCGTTCGTAAAAAGCTTGAATTGTCGTCCCACAGTTCCCTTATACCGAGTTGTTGACGAGTGCTCTCAGAGAGCAGGAGTGCAAGTCGAGTCGAAAATCGTTCGGCTGTCTGTTGTGATTGTAGCTTCTCGACGTCGAACCTTCCTTGTGTTTGTTGACGTGCGTTTTTTGCTGCACAGAGGCGGGTAGTCCGAGTCGATGTTAGGACCTCGGAGCGTATGCACGTCAAAAACACTAGAGACGTGTCTTCTTTCTATCACAACGTGATCGATCTGGTTGGTGGCTTTTCGATCCAGAGACAGCCAGGTAGCTGTGAATTTTTATATGCTTGAATCTAGTACCACAGATAACCATATATCGGGCCCCGGCGAGGTCAATTTACCGACTGTTGTGCCAAAGACACCTTCTTTGCCCACCCGGACGATAAAGTCGCCGAGCACGATTTTGACATAATGGCGGGGGCAGCTCTCATAGGTGCTCCAAGCGCTCATAGAAGGCATCTTTGGTCATATCGTCCTTCTCTTCCGTCGGGGCGTGGGCGCAAATCAGTGATATGTTGATGAACCTCATCCAGCGGAGTGAATGACAATACTCGTCGACGGAGTCTCTCTCCCACCACGAATCCCACACCGAACTTGCGCTCTTTTATATGGCCACTGTAGTAAATTTCACAAGGATCTACTCGCCTTAGTCCTTGTCCCGTACTATACATCGCATTTCTTGGACGACGGTGATGCCAGCCTTCACTCTAACGAGGACATCTACCAGCTGGATAACGGCACCTCCCCAATTAAGGGACCGGACACTCCAGTTGCATGCCCTTAAATCGTAATCCTTATTTCGTTTAGCATGGTCGTCATCAAATGGAGGGTCTCTCATCTGAGGCACAACTCTCTGGAAGGGATGTTTTGACTTTTCACTTTAGCTCGCCTTCAAACGGATGCTTTTTGGCTACCCAGAGGATACTTGGTCAAAGACCAGTTGTGAGTTGCTTGAGCCATATGTAGAAGAATCGTTTCTGGCCACTCCCAAGTAAATGGCGATCAGATAACTTTTCTCACTTGCGTGAACTTCTACACATGACTCCATTCTCCTATTTCGATTAATTAAATTCAATGTTATATTGCTACAATAATATTTTCGATGATTTTATAAAATATCTGCGACTTAATCTCTCCTAAGAACTACTTTAACCAGATTTGATATATTCTGACATTGAGTTAACCGCGAATCACTTTACAAACATACTATATGTATTCTTATAATCCAAAACATGCTTATTTTTGATGCTTCAGCGATTGCTTTCCCAAATTGGTTAACTGGGAAGACTGAAAAGCCATACATTCATCTACCTACAGCACCCGCAAATACCTGCGACAGAGCAAATAGAGCGCGCAGGTGAATTATTTGATTGAATAGATGATGGAAAGCCTACATAATCCACATACATACATACATATGTAGCATACAATCTAATATTAAATACCAACAGCTGGTTTCCATTACAATTACTGCTTGCAAGCGCACTGTGACCACAAAAGCGGCCAGTTGTAACCCACATACCCGAAAGTATGGCAATATTTCAGACAACAGCAACAACAAGCATTTGACCAAGCTCAGTTGATTATCGCTATTATTATGCAAATTGCGCTTACACAGCTGAACAAACTGGGTCGACACCGATTCTAACAATTTCTATCTCTGAGGCCGCCTAAGCACCCACCTTTCTGTGTGTGCTTGGAAGTGTAGTTAATCAAGCGCTTTAGACCGCATTAAATCACTCGCGATCACACAAATAGCAAGAAAAAGTAATAGAAAAGCAGAATTAGGTACAACATGGGTATTTAGGTGGGTTAGTGGGTAGGTTGGTGGGCTCGTTTTGACCAAAAATGCCACTTAACTGATAAGCCGTGAAAAACGTCCACTTCCGAGTCGAATGCCGCGGCCCACTACCTATTTGTACATTAAACCGGCACTCGCATGCAATTGCAACAAACTAGCAATGCTGCTGCTCACGGCGGGGAAGTGACTGAATAATTTCATATAATTTCAGTCTCGAACCTTTTCCCACTTTTTTACTTTGCTTCGATTCAGCTCAGAGTTCGTTCCGCATTTTTCCGCTTCACCGGCAGAGTGGCACAGTGGCGCATGACTTGAATGAAAATCCAGTCATCAGTGGATGTGTGTAACGGGTTGAGGTGTGGCTAGTGGCGCTCGAGCTTTACAAATATTAGCTGACTAATGAAGGCTGCTAAGCCGCGAAAAGTGGAGTAAAACGTGACTGACTTTTCGTCCAATTTTCAAACAGATCTTGCCATTTCCTTCATCATAAAGCGACTGAGCTATTTGGTATGAGAAATATGGACAGTGCAGCAGGTGATTTGTGGCCAGCATTTTGCTCATAATTCACACAATGTTTGCTACACTTATTTTTGTGGTCCGTGAATGAGTTGAGGTTTCTTGCATTTCACCCATTTCGTTTTGTGGTAAGTGCATGGGGACTAATCAGCTGAGGTTTCACCACTAACCACTTTGTACTTATTGCTTAAATGGATTTTGTGGCAAAAGCAAAAAAGAAAGCGCAGCAAAGCTTGGCGCAGCGTCGCTTAGTTGACAGCGCCTGAATGCTTACTAATTGTGTTCAATAATTTTCCTATAACGAACTGTGCGCGAACTGTGTCATTAACAATCAACACAAAGAAAGCTAACAATGAAAATCGAAAATCACTGATTTATCATTTAATAATTAAGACATTTACACACTTCAAACCACTTCAAAGACATCTATCATACACAGGCACCGTGTAGTTCCAGTTAATGGCCTCATCCGTGAAATGCTACGAGTAAATTGGTGTGTGATTAGTAGCCGATCGACGCTAGGGTCACGCTTTAGCTTACCATATATATTGATGAAATCAACGTGATAATGCCAACGGAAAGCACAGCCGTATTCTTCAGATTTCTACGGTTGTAATGCTCCTGCCAATCGCCCTCCGGCTGCGGCAAGTCATTCATGGTGCTGCGTAAGCCTCCGCCGGCGAAGGGTGTACTTGGCGCCTTGCTGGCGTTGCGTAGCGTCGCTAATGGTATTAAGGGAAGTTAAGTAGCAAGTTTTAACGCATTTTTGTTTGGAGCCTGACAGCGTACTTACCGCCACGCAGCGCCTTACTGACTTTCAGCAAATGCTTGGCGAGCATTTTTTGCTTTTGCTTTTAAATTTTGCAAAATTTCTTATGTTATGCTATGGCTTTTGGTATTTGGAAGTATTTTAAAAATATTTGAACGTATCTTTTTTCGATTTAATATTTTTTATTCAGTTTCTGCTTTATTAAAAACTCAAAATGTGCTTTCTGCGATTTTTTTCTAAATTATTTAAGTTGTAATGTGATTTAAGTCAATTTAATCGATTTTCAAAAGGCAATGTCAAAACCAACTGAGTTCAGAAAAGTTTTTGATTTCAAAGTGTTTATAGGTTGGGGTTTTGAAAAGGTTTTTATTTCATATTTTGGCTTTCGAAGTCAAACTCAGCCAAATTTACAGCCTGGACAACAACCCACAGGGTAAAACACAACCAAATTTACAGTCTGAACGCAACCCGCAGAATTGTTTCAAAATCGATTTGAATTAGATTAAGAATTAATGTACTAAATTAAGATTAATTTTTTATGGTAAATCGACATAAGGTAGCGCTTTAAGGCCGGTTAATTGATCCATTAAGGGGTTACATGGGTTTCCTCGGATAAAAAAAAACAGCCTTTTTCAAATATTTTTTTCTCATATAAAAAGTGCAATGTTTTATTAGATTTTTTTATTGCTACAAGCATACACTATTAGTAAGGAAATGCTGAAATTTTTGGAAAACAATATTTTAAACTCGGCCATTGCGACGCCATTTTCGGTGACCCCTCGGAAAAAAGATGCGCCCGCGTTGGCAGAATAACTTCGAACAGGTTCATCTAAAGTTAAGAAATACGTATTTTCGTTAAAATTTTAACTTAGAACGAAAATTTCGCTTTTTTTCAAATATTTGTAATCGAAAAATAAATCCATCGCTTAAGTCTTTAAGAATTGTATCTCCAAGAGCTGTGTAAAATTTCATGAAGATCGGTTGAGTTGTTCTCGAGAGATCTTGACAACCGACTTCAAAAACACAGTTTCGAGAAAAACGCGTTTAAAGACGGTGCACTTAGCCTAGCTAGCCTCGAGCGCACAAGTTTTCAAGGTTGTGACTCGAAAACTATTACTCGAATCAACTTGGGAACTTAGCACAATATTCTAGAGGTGTTGTAGAACTGAAAAGACAAAAAAAGTTCGATTTTTTGAAACCCGTAAACCCGTGTAACCCCTTATAGAGCCCCATTCCAACCAAAATTTGGAAGGTTGCCATTTACAATTGTCTCTTCTGTGTATGATCTGTGTACTTATGCAGCTATCTACCTGTAATCTATGTTCTTATTGGGTTTACGCCTGAAATTCGAGATTTGTATTAATTTTCCAAAAGTAAACAACTTTGAGATAAATAGTTTTGTAGAAATGAAAAATGTTTTTGTTGCTTTAACCCAATTATTAATTAAACAAAAAGAGAGTTAACTCACCATAAAAACTATACAGCTAAGCAAATGAGTAAGCAACCATTGCCGAGTAGCTGCGCTGGCTAGGAATCTACTGGGCCTTTTATGCATTTGTGTCAGCATTAAATTGAATAACTAGTTAAAGAGACATAAATCTCTTATAAAAAAATTATCTTATCAATTAGAGCACATCTACTAAAAACCGAAATGCAATAAAGCATAACTGTAACACAGTCGCGCGGCGCAGCTTCCGCCACCATACCAAAGCAAGCACTTAACCACGGCACATGTATACATATGTATACACACTATGCATATTTACACACATACAAATATGTATATTGCAGCGGCAGTTGCGGCGACTCACTGTGGCGCTGCTGCCGCAGGTGCTACAGGTGCTCCACTGCACTTGTTGCAAGCAGGCGGCGCAACTTTGTTACCTCTGCACCGCAACTCGGGCGGGGTTCGGGGGTTAGCCCATAAGTCAGGCGCATTGTTTATGTTCAGGCATTTTGTTTGACTTGGCGTTAGTATTTAGTACAGTTAACGTGATTTATACTGCCGCAGGCGCATTCAAATACAACAGCACACACATATGTAGATAGCATATTTGCATACATATTTACATCTTACTCGCTCATGAGTCTACGTGGGCACGGCGGTGCATTTTACGGTTATTTTATGATTATATTTACTGCTCGGCATCCAAGCTGGAGCTGGAGCTGGAGCTGAAGCAAAGTTCTACAAATGCATCTGTTGTTATGCTAATATTTGCATGTCGCATTACACATTTCTTCAATATTAATTTTGTTGTTGCTGTTGTAATTATTTAGTGCGCATAAAACCCATTTATGTTTGCTCACTGCGCCTCGAAATGATAATAATACTTCTACTGTCTGCAATCTGTGCATGTTTTTATGTCTTCTCAATCCTTCCCTGTTCCCGTTATATTTTTAATTTTTATTTATTTACTTGCGACTTTAACGCTTTGAGCCGATAATTGCTGTTACCATAAAAACGCGTCATTATTATTGCCTTTTATTTGGTGACCAATGTGAGAAGCACGCGCTCGCTATTGTGCTCATAACTGTTTGGACGCTAAGTTTGCATGTGTGTTTGTATGTATGCATGCATGTATTTGTGTAAGTATGTATTTATTTTTGTATATATATATATGTATCTACATTTATGTATATATGCATGTGTGTAGTATATGTGAATGTGCCACCGCTTAGCATGTCGCCCAGCCTCTTGTCCTCACTTCCTCAAAGCGCTTAGCATGCGCGAGTTTATAGGCGTTGGCTGCAATCAGGCGTTGGACCTCTTAATGTATGTTGTTCTGTGTTGCTTATGCTTCAGTTACCTATGCATATGCATTTTCCAGTATATGAATGATTTTTAGCTCTGTAGCTTAGAAGTTACTACTTGAAATAGAAATTGAGAATTTCCATGTGTGCAGACCCTGAGACTCTAGAATGTTTAACGAAGAAGTTTTCAATGACATTTAATTGCGTGTAAAATTATAAATACAATAGATGTCGCTGGAATCAAGGTATTGGAAAAGGCCGCATTTGTGTGCTGATTTGCCTATATTTGCAGTCAAGCATGACTTTTAAGTTTAAGAACGTGGTTTCGAGGTTTGGAAAAACGTCTCCAAAATTTTTGTGGCAAGTTTTGATTTTTTGATAGTTATATTAAAATTTTGTTTAGCAAGCATTTGACGGTCAGTAGCGGTCATCAACAGATCTGCATATAATTTTTTGATCTTTCTTTGATAGTCCCGCACTGAAGGTGTCAAAGGTGTTTCATAATTGTTGGAATTATAGTAATTATTGCTAATAGCCTTTTCGCACAGGAGTTAATTCATCAATTAAACAGTCTTTGCTTGATTGAAGCGCTAATTTAGCTCGATTTACCTAACAAAATTTAAATCTTAATTAAGTACATGAATTCTTAAGGGTTTACTTGGGTTTACGGGTTTCAAAATATCGATTTTTTATTGTCCTATTGAATTCAACAGCACATCTAGAATATTGTACTAAATTGATCCGAGTAATAGTTTCGGAGATACAGCCTTGAGAACTTGTGCGCTCGAGACTAGCTAGGCTAAGTGCGCCGCCTTTAAAACTTTTTCTCGAAACTGTGTTTTTGAAGTGGGTTGGTAAGATTTCTCGAGAACTACTGAACCCATCTTAATGAAATTTTACACAGGTCTTTGACATACAATTTAAAGACTTGGACGAAGGTTTGTTTTCGATCACAACTAGTTGAAAAAAAAAATATATTTTTTTTCGATCACAACAATTTAAAATAAAATTTCACGAAATTTTGACTGAAATTTTAATTTTTTGTAAGAATTTCTGCCAAAAATCCAATTTTCTGTTTTTTTCGTTCGTCTAAGTTATAAGTTAAGGTTCGAACTAAAACAGGTATATTTTCACTTTAGATGATCAATCGAGGGGTCATCGGAAAGGGCGTCGCAATGGCCGTGTTTAAAATATTATAGTTTTGTCCAAAAGTTTCAGAATTTCGTTGTTGATAGTGTATGTTTGTAAATAAAAAATTTTAAAAATATTTAGTTTTTTATAAGAGCAAAAAATTGTTGAAAAAAGGCTGCGTTTTACCCGAGGAAACCAATTAACCTTTTTATATAATTCAAATGAAGTTGAAACTGGAATGCAACTATCCGGGTTGTTGCCCGCTCTGCTATTTCGGCAGTGCTTAACTCTGCGGGTTGTTCTCCAGGCTATAAAATTGGTTGTGTGCCTTGCTAAAATAGCAATCAGTTTGAATTATTCGAAAACAAACAGAACAAAATGAAGAAGCAAGTGTAAAAGCAGATCGTTAATCGAGCTTAACGTAGATCCAGTAGCCGGCTGTGCGAAAGGCAAAAACTGGTTTCTCAATTATAATCTTTATGTACGAAGAGCCGCTTTCTCCAAATCTGGTTAGCAAACATCTGTCAGTTAAGTTCTGGTTATAAACAGGTTTTTTTATTGTAAGAATAAGTCCTGGTTAAGTTAACCAGAACTTAACTGACAGATGGACACTAAGTGGATATTGCGAAAACGAGCCTAAATTAATTGGACTGTACAAAAAGGTTATACGTGGTATTTTTTTTTTAGATTTTCATAAGATTGTAGCATATTTTTAAGCAAATAACACTTTTTCATATTTTCGTAGGAATTATATGAACTTCTCAATTTTTTTTCACTTTTGCAACCTGATTCTTCTACTTTTAAGAGCTGAAAGACTAATAGCACTGAGCAAATTTACTAAGATGAAATATATGAAAAAGACGATATTTTTTATATAAATTTTTGAATTAAGTATTGTCTACATTTATTACTACAAACAGTTAACTTCATATGTGAACCGCAGCAAATATACTTTTGTTGGAGTCATAATATTTTCCAAGCATTGGAGAGATCGGGGTGAGCACATAAACGCATATGGTTATGCTTGTGTATGTGTGTGTAGGTATATGTAAGTGTGTGCGTGCTCGTGTGCGAAATGTGCAATCGCGTTAAATTTAATATTCGCCAAAGAGGAAATGGCTCATTGCGACCACAACGACACCACTAATAGTTGCAACAACAGCCGCAACGCCTGCATTAAATAGCAGACAACAAGAGCAACAATACCCATTCTAATGACGAACACAAGTCAGTCAAACGGACTAAATTACAAATTGCAATCGTTGTAATAGAATCTTAAATGTCATTAAATGCAATTGTGGCAAAATGTTGTGCGCTTGCATGTGTGTGCAACCATTTGCCGTTGTTATTGTTGTTCTTGATGTGCGCGCTGTTGTTGATGCCGCTTGTTGATTCACCGCGCGTAAATATTTGCTGTGTTATCAAGCAAGGCGTCGCGAAGGCGTCTAAACGCTGTGGAATGCTTTGTGGGCAATTGTTGCCACACAAAGCACGGCATTGTTGCGCGCCTGCCACAGACAGCAGCGCATCAACCACAGTAACAACAACCAGAACAACAACAACAACAACAATATTTATAAAAGGCACACTTTAGTGAGGCGGACAGCAAATGAAATAATAAACGCATTGTTAACGGTGCATTGGGGCGGCAGTGGCAGCGGCGGCGGCCGCAAATGAGCAAATTACAAGGAAAGCGTTGAGAAATGCGAGAAATGATGATGCTGCCGCTGCTGCTTAACCCATTTTAAATTGAACACTCTTTTTTTCTTACTTTTTGCGCAAATACTTTTTCTACGCCGCGTTGCGCCGCGCTTCACTGCATGCCATACTAATGCGGACCGTTGTCTGCTGTCTCTGCTCTTTCTTTGCAGTTTAAAATTATTTTCGCTTGCGTAAATCACAACTTGCAACATACACGCAGCGTGGCGCAGCTGGTCGCAAAGACGCGCGCCGCTCACCGCCCAGCACTCCGCTCTGGCCGTCGCTCAGATAGCGCACCACTTTACGCCGTTGCCTGCCGCTCACACAGCGCGCGCTAGTCAACCATCCAATTTGCAACAGAGTTCAGCACAGTGCGCGGCAGTTCGTCGCAGTTGATGCGTTGCAAGTCACTTTTCAAATCAATTAAACGCATTGCGAGTGGCAAATATAGCGGCAACAGCGAAGCACTCAAGCGATAGTCGGTCAGCGCGACCGATCTCCGAGCGAAGTCGCAAAAGTGTGACAGCAACAGCAACAACAATAAGCGCATGCAACAGTATATGCGCACCGGTGGCAGTTGGTTGGTGCACGAGAGGCGCACAGTGTTGGCAGTTGTTGCAACGCAATGAATCACAGCGCATATTGTTTGTGCCGGCTAAGCGGAGCTTATCATTAATCAAATTAGCAGCGGCAACAATAGCAGCAACAACAGACCTTAAGTGGCAGTGGCAAAGTCAACAAACCTCTGTGCGGCACATTGTGGAAAGAAGGGGCAGAAGGCAGCGTAAACAAGCGTTGTGAAAGAAGAACACTTGTTCGCTGCGGAGTTTTAGATTATCACAAACGGTTAGCTTTTCAGCGTTAATTGTGTTGTATTTGGTCGGTTCAGCTGGCAAATGGATCGTGGAAATATTTAATGGTGTTAAAACGAGATTAGTTTTTGTGCAATCAATGCGTTTTTTAAGTGAGTTGTTGCTCTAAACGAATTTCTGACAGACGTGTAACCGGAGTGTACAATCCGCAGTGTACGATATAGTGTATAGCAACATATGAAAATCTTGTGAATGGAACTCAGTTTAACGGTAAGTGAATGCATGTTGTCTTTGTTGTTAAGTGTTTTTGAAGAAATCATTATTTTTCTCAAAACTATTATTTTTTGAGACCACGCAGTAGATTATTGAACTTTTTTATAAGGTAATCCAAAGAGCTTTCCAAAAAATATATACGAATAGCTTTTAACGCTTAGCATTCGAACTTCTATTTGAAGATATAAAAGGTCGATTGAAAAGTCTCCGGCCTACCATTGTAGCCAACACTTTTAGCAAAATTGTTTTTTTTTTTTTTATTCAACATAGTTGCCCTCAAAGGCGTTTTACTGATTATTGCGACCCTCCAACTTTTCGATACCATTTTAGTGGTATAATTTGTCCTTAGTTTCAAAACAGGCCTCAGTGTCGGCGATCATCTCTTTCAACGAAAATTTCTTCACAGCGAGCATTCGTTTGATATTTGAAAACAAGAAATAGTCGCTGATGGCAGATCTGGTAATACGCTAAATGTGGAAGCAATTCGAAGCCCAATTCATGGATTTTTGCCATCGTTTTCACTGCCTTGTCACACGGTTCTTTGTCTTGATGAAACAGAACTTTCTTTTTCTTTAATTGAGGCCGTTTCGTCCTTTAAGTTGTCCAACAACGCTATGTAATAGTTGTTGTTAAATACTTTACTACCTTCAAGGTAGCCAATAAAAATTGTTCCAAGCACATCCAATAATACAGACACCATAACCTTGCCAACCAACTTTTTCGTTTTTCCACGCTTTGGAACGGGTTCGCGTGTGTAATCCACTCGGATAACTATCGATTGGACTTCGGAGTAAAATAATGGAGTCATTTTGCATCCATTGTCACATATCGATGCAAAAATCGGGTTTATTGCGCTTGAAGATCTCCCAACACTGCTCCGAATCATCAATTTGGTCAAAAGTGAGCTCGCGTGGGACCCACTTTTCACCGAGCTTTCTCATATCCAAATATTCTTGATTTATATGATTTACACATTCAGTTGATATCTTTAGAGTGCCTGCTATCTCAAACAACTTCACTTTACGGTCTTCCAAAAGTATTTTGTGGTCTTTTTTGAAGTTTTCGTCGATAACAACCTCTTTTGGGCGTTCACTGCGTTCACCGTCTTCGGAGCTCACCACGTCTAAACTTAGCATACCAATCCTTGATGGTTGATTTTGCTTTGGCAGTGTCCTGAAACTCGTCATCAAGCCAAGTTTTTGCTTGAACTGTATTTTTTCTCTTCAAAAAGCAATATTTTATGAACATGCGAAATTCATTTTTATCCATTTTTTTCCAAAAACAAAAATTGCTTCACTCAAAGTGATATGTGTGACCAACTTATAACCCGAAAGCTGTCAAATTTAAGGATAACTTAAAATCATATGGATTTTATTATATTAGCGCCATCTATGTGTCAGCCTGCGGACTTTCACTCAGTGAGAAGCTCAAAAGTTCTTCTGTAAAGCCCACTGTAGTCTCAGTCTGATGTTCCTCTGTAAGTCTGAGAAGTTATGACTCAATGGTTTCTAGTTTTTGACTACAATCTCATGAAATGAGTCTATTAGGGATAAGAGTGAGCAAGAGTTAATAGTCTCCTATTTTAGATATCACTCAAATATTTCACGAATCATATCCAATTGTGAGTTGTAATGAATTCGGATTTACCCTTCCTTGATCATTTTTCTTTTTAGTAATCGGTTGATAATTCTCAAATATCTACAGGTCTCAGTAATTAATCGTTTCTATATAATTAACTGATTTATTAACTTTGTAAATGCTCAAAAGCTTATCAAAATTGTAAAGCTTTTAACCACGCACTTAAACGCTGTGACCATAAATCAAACCGAAGCAATGACCGAGGCTTAAAATCTTGCATGAGTCTAAAGACAGTTAAACTGCTCGTTAAAATGAAAGTGATGCACTGCCATTTATGTGCGCACAGACATGATCGCCAGATTGAAACACCTGTCTAGTATTGCAACCGAGGCACGAAAAAACGCACATCGCAACTGTGCGAGAGGTCTATTGGTGTGTGGTATTGGCATGCGGTTTAGCCATTTGGAGTGACAAAGCGCTGCGCCATTGTTATGTACGAAAAGCTTTCGAAATCGAAAGTTGACACTTGCTCACGAAATAAAACGCAAATTATTTAAAAATGAAACAACAAAAATATTTTACCGAAGCACAAGCATCGCGTGAACTGTGTCCGCTTACTCAGTTTAGACCGGTGACATCGCTGAGAGTAGTTGACATCTCTTTAGCCACGGAAATTCCAAAGGCGAAATAAATTCATATTAGCTTTCGTTTGTCTTTTTGCATAGCTTTGCTTTAGCCATGCAAACCGAAGCAGTTTTTATGCGTCGCTTTGGCCAGTCGTTTGCTCAGCTTAAGGGATGTGCACTTTGAAGTGATCTTCTTTGTTTGTCAGCTAAGATCTTCATCAATATTGACACTTCGCTTTGATGCTTGGATTGTCGCACCTTTTCTCAACTTCAAGTGCGCATGCATTCGTGGCATAAACCGAGCAAGACACGCTGCTGAAGTCTTAATTAGTGTGGGATGAGTTAGGACTATGATCTACAAGTATATGCAAGTTTTATATATTTATCTTTATTTACGACTTCGGCTGGGTTGTTAACTCAGTTCTTTTGAACGGCAAGAAATTTTGGATATTCCAAGTGTAGTCAGGTCTTTCTCTTCCTCTGCTTCCCCCGGCGGGTACTGCGCCGAATACTTTCAGAGCTGGAGTGTTTTCATCCATCCGGACGACATAACCTAGTCAGCGTAGCCTCTGTTTCCTAAATCGCTGGACTATGTCAAAGTCGTCATATATCTCGTACAGCTCAACGTTCCATCGAATGTGGTATTCGCCGTGGCCAACGCGCAAATGACCATAAATCTTTCGCAGAACCTTTCTCTCAACAATGATGAAGTGGGAGCCAAGTCGCGAGTGCGACGATTGTTGGTTTGATGACAAGAGATATTTCATCCCTCGTTCACTACCAGACCTTGTCTAGTCTGAATAAAGCAGAACTAACGGCGAGAATAGCTTGAACACCCTGTTATAATATCATCGGCGTACGCCATCAGCTGTAAACTCTTATAAAAGATTGTACCTCCTCGGCTAAGCTTTCCAGCTCGAAATATTTTCTTCAGCAATAGATTAAAGGAGTCGGGCGAAAGGGTGTCGCCTTGTCTGAAATCTCGGTTTGTATCGAACGGCTCGGAGAGGTCCATCCCGACCCTAACGTAGCTTTTCATATTGCTCAACGTCAGTTACTGCATTGTCCAGGCGAAGTTACTTTGTAATAGCTTCGTTTTGGCTTCGGCTGAAAGTAAAACTTCGGCTGCCTGCATGTGCACTGCACAACTTATAAAGAACGCATGAGTTTCACCAAAAATCACCAAAAAATTAAAAAAAAAAAAATAAATGAAAAACGAAAAGTAGAAATAAATTAATATTTTAGCAATCCATAAAATCGCAACTCACAAGAGCGAAATTATGAAACCTTTTACGACCGTGTCATTGCGGCGCATTCGCCGATTCGCCGATTTCGTAATAGCTTTATGTACTAAATAGATTAAAAGTTATATCAAAATGTACCGTGAAACGACTTTTCATGCCGCGGATAATTGCACAAATTCGCACGCACCAACGAAGTTATTACAAAATTTTTTTGTTGCAGCCGCTTCTCCGTTTGGCCGCAGCGCTCTTCAGCGCCTGCTGCATTGCTGGCTGTTTGTTGTGTACTGCATTTAACTACCGCTAATCCTACTGACTAACGGCTTCCGCATCTGCTGCAGATGATCTTGCCGCCTGTGTGTGCCGCTATGCCGCGCGCTTCTTCTTCGCTGCTGCCGCTACTAATTCTAGAACTCTTTCAAATTTAACAACTAATTTTCTCGACATCTAGTGTTATTCACACTTTTATCGCTTTGTTATGGCATGCGCGTATTTAGCCCCAGCTGTACCATGAAGCAGCTGGAACATTTCCGCACTTTGACGCCGCGGTGGGGCACCAGCGCGCCCAACTACCTGCGCGCCGTGTTTGTATTTGCACTTATCTGCGAATAGTTTACTAAAGCGTTCGTGTAGAAGCGTATCTGGCAGATACACTTGTTCGATAGGTCCGCAACGCATGCGCTCATGCCTGTGCGTCCGTGTGTTGGCACTGTCACCGTCACTGCCGCAGCCACCAGCCAACGCATTTAGCGGCAACTAATGATGCTTGTTACGGTTGCGCCACCGCACCTCCTCCTCGCGCATAGCTGCAGCTTGTGTTGCTCGTTTTATGCTTGCTCTTCTCGCTCGCCGTCTGCACCTACTGCGCGCCTTTTTTCTGTTTGCAGTCGTCAACCTTGTTGCGACAATTCTAATTGCAAGTCAAATAGACGCGTCGAGTTGTCATGACGATAAGCGTCGCAAGCTCAGTGCCGTCAACGCGTGTTGCACTACATACGCGCGCATATCTTCGCAGTGGTATCTGCGTTGCTGGAAAATAGATTTTGTGCAAATTGTTGGTTTCGCGCGCTCGCGTCGCAGTCACTTTTCAAGCAATCCATCAGCAGTTAGCTGGTTTTCTGCTTTCTTTATGTTCTGTTGTTGTTTACGATTTCATTATCTTCTACTCGTATCTTTATATGTATATGTACGCTGTTCTTTGCCGCTAATATTTGTTGTCATTTTGCGCGTTCATTTGTTGACTAAAGATCAATGACACGACAAGTCTCATGGCATTTGTCGCGTTCCAAGTATTTGCCTCGGTTGTTCCACCATTTTCACCCAACATTTATGAGCAAGATAAAAATGTGTGCCGCGTTGTGCTTCAACGACATTTTAAAGTGCTGAAGTACCGGTAATCCTATCGCGAGTTCAATACTCTTGTCCAAGTTAGTTCTTAAGAAGTTCGAATATCTCTAATGCTTCTGCGATATATCCTCAAAAGAGCAGTCTCAATAAAATCCTTTTTTCTTTCATGGTAGGACTTAACTCTCTTCTTTTTTTTTTTTTGGCAGTGTTACCGTGACTTGGTCTGGGCCGAGAAAACGAAACCAGTTGCCTCAACCCTTTGCTAGGTCACGGCAGTTGTACATTACAAATGCAGACATGTCGCTGTTCACTTGGTCTTTTCAATGGATGCATGGGCGCCTTTGCTTCCATTGTCTAGCTATTGGTCTCGAATCGAAGGAGCTACTCGTATTCGTTAGAGTATAATCTTCCATGCGAACGATATGGCCTAGACAGCGCATTCATTGAATTTTTATGCGCTTAACTATATCCATGTTGCCGTAGAGCACATACAGTTCGAGGTTTCAACTTCTTCGATATTCGTCGCTCACGCGGTCGTCTCCGAAGATCTTTCGAAGAACAGTTCTCTCGACTGCCCTAAGTGCTTTGTCATCTTGGCGCTGTATACTAGGATGACAAGCTCTACAACCGATTTGTTTTTATTTAATACTATGTGTTTATATTATTATTATTATATTATATATTAATATTATATGTATGTATATATTAATATGTGTTAGAGCCTTTACCCACGTGGTTTCTGCCATAAATTTTTTGTTTGTCAATGAAAGCTTGAGCCACGAGCTTTCACAGATATGGCTCTAAAACTTGCTCCACGAGCTTTCACATTCCATATATGGAAGTTTTATAATTTTGATGTAAGCTGTCTTCTAAAACTTGTTCCACGAGCTTTTACATACCATATATCGAAGCTTTTTAATTTTTAAATAAAACTGTCCTCTAAAACTTGCTCTACCAGCTTTCACATATGTGGAAACTGTCATGTAAAGCTTGCTCCGCGACCTTTCACGGATATGGTTCTCAAACTTGCTCCACGAGCTTTTACATTCCATATATGGAAGCTTTTTAATTTTTAAATAAAGCTGTTTTCTAAAACTTGCTCCAAGAGCTTTCACCTACCATATACGGAAGCTTATTAGACTTTGAAGAAAGCTGTCTTCTAAAACTTGCTCCACGAGCTTTCACTTTCATGGAAACTTTTCAATTTTGAAATAAAACTGTTCGCTAAACTTTCAATATTGACTGACATTATCTTAACCGACATTAATCACCATAAAAAGTAAAAACAATCCGACTTGAGGTTGTGAGTATTTGCTAACGGTAAAAGACAATCGATAATCGCTGCGCGCTGCCACTTTCAATGTCAATGGCACTTGTGGCTTCATACGGAACTTAATGACTATGTACATAAATGAATTTTTAATTGATTCAATCGTCGCATTTGAGTTTTCGTGCAGCGACGAACTGGAAAAAATCACTAAATAAATATATAATTGACTAAGTCCACACATTTTTCCCACACATCGCAGACGTCATGCGAGCGATGCTTTCATAGATTTAGCGCTGCCAATTCACTTTCGCCACACACAATTAATTCAGCACTTGAGCGCCTTTTAAAGCCAGAAATATTTCATTTCTTGTTCAAACTGTTCAAACTGCTTTTTTGCCGCTTATAAGACTGTCTTTCTCAACTGTGCGCTTTAAGCACTGCACTTGCACTTAAAAGCTTACCTATTAAGGAGGCGAGGTGCTGGGGGAAAAAGTAGTGGGAAAATTGTTGTCAAAGAGCGCAAGTACAAAAATAATTAAGAAAAAACTATTAACCAATTTTTTGTGTACGAAATTACGCGATGTGGCAACAAGAGCCGCGCGCATGCGCTGTACAACCCATTGGCCGAAAATAGCAAGTTACGGAAGGAAATATCTAAAAATATGATTTAAAAGTAAAAATTTGTTGTACTTGCGGCATTAAAAATATACAGCGAAAATGTGTGCCGCACCTGGCAATAAGAACAACTTGTAGAGGCGGTGAGAGAAAGCAAAGAAAACATAAAATTATTTATAAAGAATTGCGAAAGTAGCATAAATGCGCTCGTACAAATTCTAAACACAATTAACTCTGGCAGCAACACAGAAAATACCAATTAACCGACTATAATAAATGCCATAAAAGTGAATATAAAAGTAAAGAAAGCAGCGCACAGCTAGAACAAGTCCGGTTGCCGCTTTCCACAACTCAACTCAACTCAAAACGTTTTGATTACACGAAAGAATTATTGAATCAAATTAAGAACGAATGCGAACGCGAACTCATTTAGCGTGCAGATGAAGTTGGCCAACAGCAGTTGGTGGCAACAGCGCTGAGCCACAGCCGAAAGTGGGCAATCAAAAGCTGCTGCTTGAACAGTAACAGTAGGTCAGGCGCGCAGCAGTAAGCACCGCGCGCGCGCGTTTCTGTGTGTGTGCCAATTAGGAAAGTAGCAAAAAAGACGCTAGCGAAGCCACCGCCGACAGTGAAAATTAGAAAGATTACAGAAAACGAAGCACAAATATAGCAAGCTGCCATGCAACAACAGCAAAGCTACGTGCGAGTGTATTGGCGCAGAGGCGAGAAACTGCGATGTTTAATGAAAAACAAATTGAATTGCAGCGCAAAATGATCAATCAAACGCGCAGCAGCGCAGAATGGCACAAAAAATGACAACAGCTGTCGGAATGGTAGCGCAGCTGCCGCGCGCTGGCTGGCAGTTAGCAGCGCGTTTTAAGCAGGCAAACGTTATTTAACGCGCGCTTAACACACACAGCTAATATAATCGATTTGTTCGGGCAGATTTCATTAGTCGCCTAATCGGAAAGCAGATGCGCATGCGGACGTGCAGATATCGCACGTGAATGTCACAACATCTGCATGCAACTGTGTGTGTGCTTGTGTGTATATATAAATGCTGGTATTAATGGTGTGAGTGCGTGTAGAAAATTTCTGCAGTTCATGTTATTCATTTATGCGCCGTGCTTATTACTACCGCGCGGCTTTACAGGCGTGCTTCGTCAGCTTCTTCCGCTTGCCGCTGCCAATTGCTTGACTCACAAGTAGCGGCGCGCTGTCAGTCGGCCAGCCGGCCGGTAGCAGCAATATTACTATTGTTATTCATGTTTTATTTTCAATTTTCAGCGCACGTTTTCAACTTCGTGGCCTTTTTCCGCATAATTTCCATATTTTGCTGATTCATTTCCTTCTCTCTTTTAAACAATTCAATGAAGTGATGGGTAAATTCTCTTCGATTTTGCTTTATTGACAGTCCGGAGTGTGAGGTTTTACGAAGCGGTGTGTGTGCTATGTATGTTCACCTTTATAGCGGTGCTTATAAAAAAAAAATATAAGATGTGCGCTAATAAAAACAAAATGTTTATTTTTCTAAGAAGTTCATAACATAACTTTATAATTTTCTTTGTTGTTGCTAATCAACCCTTAAAAATTTGGCACCTCTGGGCTCTAGAACGGCTGCGGAAGTCTTGGGATGCCGGCCTTTGTTAGGTAGCTGTTCACAAGAAAGGTGGTGTGGGCCTGGGCGTGGGCAACTTCCAATCGTTTGAGTCTCTTGGGGACTTCCACATAAAACTTGGCGTTGACGGTTTTTTCAGGAGGAACAAATTCATGGTGGACGATGCCTTTGATGTCAATAAAGAAAATTAACATAGTTTTCACTTTGTATTTGCTTATTCATCAGCGACCCCTTCCCGGCCCTCCAAAAAGGGCTGGTGCCACCGAAACACACCACTTCTGGCTAAAGCAACATCTGGGTAAGCCGGCTTGATCATATCAAACGTCTCTGTTGCAGAGTTACCGAGTTTCACACAGAATTTAATCATTTCGTATTTCGGCTTGCACCACTCACAGAAACACATCGCGCGGAAGTGTTTGCCCTGACTCTCCAGGTGCTCAGAGCCACTGACCTCGTTCGTCAGCCAGAAAAGCCCTTCACCGAATCCAGTGGGTGCGCGCACGCTCCGAAATACAGTCGCGTCCTATTACTTTCCGGGCAAACCATGTATATATTGAGATAAAACAGTACCCGGAAATTTTAAATAAAGCGTAAAGTATTTAATTATTCCTCAATATTTATTTTGTCGCCTTCAAAGTAATATGTAATACACTTATACCAAAGATTTTTCCAGTCCTCGAAACACTTTATATAAGCACTTTTGGGATGGCCTTCAGCTCCTTCAACGAATTTTGTTTTATCTCTTCGATCGACTAAAAATGGGATCCACCGAGCGGCAATTTTAATTTAGGAAATAAGAAAAAGAGCACACGAAACCAAATGGGGAATACGTTGGTTGATCGACGGTATTCATTGCGTTTTTGGCTTCAAATTCGATCATAATCGTGGCTCGATGAGATGGTGCATTATCATCGTATAAAATCCATGAACGAATTCATGACGCACCAAACCACGAAAATCGAAAAAGACAATGAGCACGAGTCGGGACGAGTCGAGCAAGAATGCGTTTTACACCCAAAATATTCACCAATATCATTCGCACTTTTTTAATATTTTCACCCGTTGATGAGATCGAAGGTCGTCCAGAACACGACTGTCCTCAACGATCTCTTGACTGTCTTTGAAGGCTTTGTAGCACTCGTAAGCTTGTGTTGTTGATGAAATTGACAGTAATCTAGAAAGGTTCTAGAATTTAATATGACACTCTTATTTTGTTTTTTTTTTTTGATGCTTTGAAACCCTTGTAAGCCCTTAAATTAGCTTACTTTGACACCCACAATAGTTTTACGTCACTGAAGCTAATATATTTCTCTCTCCTTTCTTCAATGTTTAAGTTGTGTGCTTAAGTCCCTATTATCCTCCGCTCTTCTCTCAACAACTCAGCTCAGCAGATATGAATAATCTGCTCATCTGCTAATATGATATCAAGAAAGCAATTTCTTCAATTTATCTGATATACTAAAATCATCATTAATTTCCACCTAATTCCCACATTTACATATTTAACTTTTCGCTCCCTGCTTCTATTTTTAGGTCAGCTTTGCCCCTCCCCAAAGCACTAATTAACCAAATTTAGTAATTTGACCACTATTTTTGGTATCCAAACTCTAAAAATATATTATTTTTTCACTACATTTTGTTATTTATTTATTTTTTGTTTTTATTTTGAGTAGCAATCAATTCCATCGCATCATTTTCTTAGCCTTAAGCGTTTTCATTGAGCGTTCTCTTAAGAATTCAACCCCTTTTTTCTGCTTTCCTGCCTTTCGCATTTCACATTTTATTTGTACTACTTAATAACGGCAAATCGCCACATAACTGTTGGTTATTAAAAACTCACTCATTTCGTAGATTGAAAATCATTAAAGCGCCGCGCCGCCGCATGCCGCACCGGAGGCTATCGGCTGTCGTTGCAGCAGCAGCAACGTTCTGAAAATGCACTCACATGTTTTTCTTGTAAGTACATATATATGTGAGTGAGTGTGTGTGTGCGCGCATTTGTAAGGAAAGTGTCCGCCTGCTGCCACAGCCACGTCCAAACATTTATTGCCGCCCTCTGCTGCCTGTCGGGCATTTGGCGCGTGTGTGGCCTCCTCAAACACAAAAACACACACGCATTCAGAGGCAAAGTGGCTTGCGTGTGTGTGTGTCTGCATGCATGCATTGCGGCGCTCATCAAAATTTTGTTGGCCATTATTAATTCCTTCGGTCAACCTTGGCAGTGAGTTGGCTACCGCTTTCTTAAGCGTGCAACACACATGCAACACATGCAACTTGCGCGCAAACCTGGCTTGCGGCACACTTTTCACTCTCCTCTTTGTCTCGATAATAAATTGAATTATTTATTAAGAACATTTCGTGCTTCCTTCCTTCGGGAGTAGCGTTGCTTGTGCGCTGGTGGGCTGTGCCACAAAATATGTGAAATTATTTTCGGTAAGACGTTGCCTTGGCGATTTATCTTGCGCTTTATTTAAGTCTCTTTTTTTTGTATGTTTAATACTGAATCTTTCACCACAGACTTCTGGGTTTTATAAAACCGCTCGCATGTAATAAAGTAATTAAATCATGACAATGAAATTTGTTTTGTGGCCAAAGATTGATTGTGTGGCCCGTTTATGGCTTACCAAATTTTTTTGATATTTTCTTAAAATGATGGATCATGTTGATCTTGTAATTTGGTGCAGTTGAAAGATTGGTGAAATTCAGGAAAACAAGCGAAAAACGCAGTGTGGCAACATTGAGTGAGCGTTGTCTGAGCAATTGTGTGCAGTTACCTACAATTTTACTTCAATGAAAGGGGATTTTTCTATAAGAATAATATTCTCTTATATTCCAGCAATTTAATTAAGGGCAATCACTATAAGTATCATCTTCAAGTGGCCATGACATCATGTTTGTTTTAGTTACTTGAATCATATAACCCTGGAATTATTTTCAGTGGAGTGGCCTATCGTTTGATAATTTTATAACAATTGGTTAGATTAGATAAGTTAACAAGTATCAAGATTACTTCAGCGGAAGTACTTT
Organism: Bactrocera neohumeralis; assembly: GCF_024586455.1. Taxonomy (NCBI): domain Eukaryota; kingdom Metazoa; phylum Arthropoda; class Insecta; order Diptera; family Tephritidae; genus Bactrocera; species Bactrocera neohumeralis. The sequence continues at coordinate 88,472,050 of NC_065921.1, read as the reverse complement.
ACTTAACTAAAGTTATGGCATAAAGCTGTCATTCCAGCGTACGCCCTTTTAGATAAATCTGTGTTGATATCAATTTCGTATAGGACTTCCACTGCCATAAGTATTTTGTATTACTATATACCCTTGCGCATTGTTAGGAGCTTCAAACTCCACATTTTGACACCATTATCTAATATAAAGCAATGTCTAAACGTCAAAAGTAAGTCAGTTGTTCAGAAAGATTCAAAACTTGGCTCAACCAAGACACACACCACTGAAAACTTGGCTCAACTAAGACACATACCGCTGGTGTTGAAGCCTTGTACCTTGTGTATTGTTAGGAACATCAAACTTCTACATCAAAGTCTGAAATAGTCCAAAAAATCTATATCTAGACACCATTATCGATTTAAAGCAATGTCTAAACGTCAAATGTAAAGGAGCTGTTCAGAAAGGTTCGAAACTTGGATCAAGCAAGACACACACCGCTGGCGTTGAAGCCCGTTGAATTAACTGCCTAACTCTTTACGACTTAGTACTTTTTAATATACTACACATATATTAAGATATCCGAAAGAAAGTGCTATTACAAAGCCACCTGCCAGACGCTCAAATCGAAATACTCGTACTTGTATCGTTCCTCATTATTCAAATAGGGGGTGTTGCATCACTGATTGTGTTTATCTAGAGTATTGTTCTAATTACCTTTTATTTGCCTACTTTATAATATAAGTGCGCATTTCACTATCGAAGTTGTGTCTAACGCTTTACCTAGTTATTGATACGCGCTTAGCAGGTGCGGAAGCTTCGCAATTCAATTGTTGCCGAATAAACAACTTTTATTTGCGCACACTTGAATCCAGCAGAATGACAATTACTTGCTATCGATACTTGAGCACAATCAACTCAATTGATAAGTGAGAACTGCCCCAAGGAGCAGCACCCATAAATACAAGTCGTCGGAGCTTCAGCCAAACAGTTCAAGAGCAAAAGTGCAAATGTCGAAAGCAATGTTGAGCAAAGTAAGCGCAGCGATTTTAATTTTAACCGTAGTTTTGGGCCAGGCAGCAGCAGCGCCGCAGGATGCGCCAAACCCTGTGGATACAGTGGACGCGCCGGCTTCACCAGAGGCTCGCGCCAGCAATATCGATGAGAGCGATATCGAAGAGCGCGCTTTGAATTTTCTAAATGTGAACAACTGGAATGAGCAGGCCATCAATAGCCGTTATACTGGCGCGGATGCGACCGCTTTGGCTTACGCTTTGGATAGAATCTACACTGGCACGGCCGCATCCTACAAGAAGATGGTCAAGTTGCAATTGTATTTGTTCCAGAAATTCGACGATGCCGGCGATGTGAATGACAAATACTACTTCAATGTGGCATACTACTTTTTGAATATCAGAAAGAACAAATACTACTACAGTTTGACCAACGAACAGAAGCGCAAATTGAACGATTACATAAGCTATCTGCCGCCATCGCTCGACTTTATCTTCTTCCAGCCAAACTTTTGCTTGATGAATCGCAAATACTTGCAGCACATGTATGCCGCCGACAGGGCCATTGATGGCCAACGTGATTATGTTTTCGTCTTTGAAAACAATAACAACAATGTCAATAAACGCCCTTGGACAACGCAAGTGAGCGATGTGTCCAACGATCGGCAGACGAAATTGAAATTCACGCTTAAGCACAACCAGTCGAAACGCGTCGCTTATTTGGAGCGCAACAGCTACAATGGCCAGTCTAATATGGTGGCCGCTTGGCACTCCAGCTTCCAGCAACCCAACAATGCCGACTGGACTGTTGAGCTCTACCAAAATCAGCTGATATTTAAGCAGAATGGACGCCTCATCTGTGCCAGTGACTCGATGTACAACAACAATCGGCGTTACGTGTTTGGGCAGGGCGGAAAAGGAAATGGCAAGAACGCACCAGAATGCCAGTGGTATGCCAAGGAGTGTCCATGAGGAGAGAGTGATTGAAAAGTTAGTGCATACACACACACGCACATCGAAAGGAAGTGATAAATGTAAAAATGTTATAGACAAAGCCGAATAAAATGGAATTAAAATTGCAGACGATATGAACCAGCAAATTTCTAATTTTTTTAAACTCAGTGGGGGAAAATTTTCGCTATACTTCATATACACTTACATGTAAAGATATTTACACATATGCATACCATATATACCTTTATACATATTTGTATAATTGGATATTGCATCATCACTTCTGAGAAGACTTCAGCCGTAACCGATTTAGTAACCACTCATTGACTCATAATTTCTCATGGTGAAATAATTTAAATGATGGTTTTCCAAAGCTGTGGCAATTAAAGAATCAAAACTATTTCCGCAGAAATTCAAGTAACGGCATTTTTGGTACTTACTGAAAATTTACTGCTTGATTTGGTATGCGAAATTACATTTTCGGGAAAGCATCTTCATTTATTTTTTTTTGTTTTTCACTGCGGACTTTGATCGAAATTTTGAAATCTTTCGATTTCGACTCGGTACATTTTGGATTTTAATTTACTATTGCCACATGAGCAACTCGCTGCGATTTAAACTTGCATATCATACATTTGTGTATGTAAGGCTGCATCGATCACTGCTGCAATTTTGCATTTCTGTGCATAATTTGAACTATTAGTAGCTATTAAGATTGTTCAAATGTTGTTATTAACCAGCATGGTAATAGCACGATATTAGTGCATGGAGTGGTGTTTCTTTACAAATATACTTCAGTTTAATTGCATTGAATTTTCTCAATTGTAATTGACGAGTTTTCCAGAGGTCAAAGTTTCAACATTTCAACCTATCAAATCAACTTCAGATTAAGTGTTAAAAACTTTCCATTTTCAATGACACTTATCATTATTTTGTTTAGAAAGGTGTTGTAATGATGTGTGCATTACCTTGAAATTAAGTAAAATGTGTAAAACAGTTGATAAAAAGGTGATATGGCTGTATAAATGTTAGAGCTCTAAACAATAATCAGCAGTATATTGAATGTAGTTACAATAATGTCACTATATGTCCTTAAAATGTTTTTCTACTACAAAGAAAAACTGTTCCCAGGCACACGAAATATGAATTTTGAAGAAAAGCTTCATAGACGAATCAAACTTTATATGTTTACACATTTTTTACTGAAAAAAAACTGTTCCCAAAACTGAAATATATAACATGGTAAAAATACAATACAAAATGTACAAAAATGTACGTATAAAAGAAGATCAATATATATACACAACTTTTTTACAGCGACAATTATGGAATAGATCCATAAAACAATGAAACTTTATATCTTTATAATAATTTCTACATCAGCGAAAAACTGTTCCCAGGCGCAGAAAATATATTACCTGACGAAAATACATACATATTAAAGAATGAGATATTATATCGACACAACATTTTTTACAGCCATAAAAACTGTTCCCAGGCACACAAATTATATAGTTTTTAAAAAACTATAATCACAAATATATAAATAATCTAAATTTATACCTTTGAAATATTTTTCTGCTACAAAGAAAAACTGTTCCCAAGAAAACGAATCCATACGATTGCCATAGAATAATGAGACACATCGTTACGAAAAACTTTATATATTTAAACTATTTTTACTGAAAAAACTGTACTCAGATGAAAATATTTTACTGAAGAAAAACTGTTCCCAGACACACGAGGTTTATAATTTAAAGAAAGGATTCATAGAACAATATAACTTTATAAATTTATTTATCATTAAAATATATATTCTTACTAAAAAAAACTGCTCCCAGGCTCGCGGTATATATAATTTAAGACCAAAAAGAATAGACTCTTAAGTATCTCATAAAATTGAAATCAAATGGTACAAAAAATTAATAATAAACAGCCGTAGAAAGTATTTAGGATTTAAAACATTTATTTTTTTCTGCGACTTTTTCATTATTTTTGAGTTAAAAAGTGGTTTGAGATAATATAATTTATATATGTACATCTTTTTTCTTACTATGCCGCCAACTATAAAGCGCTCACAAGTTATTGCAATGCTAAGCGCAGCTCTTGCGTAAGCAAACATAAAAGAGGTGTTCCCACCAGTTTCATGCAACTAAAATGTGTGCAAAGCGTTTAACTGCATTTTGTTGTTGACTACATTGTCCATTTATGGAAAATGAAAATTTTCACTACACCCATTACATAAGCGAGTATGAAATCTGCGCTGTGTGTAGGCCTTTCCTCTTTAAACGCGAAGCCTACTACTACGCGCCCCCTCATAAACGCCACAGCAGCTAAGCGAAAAAGTGTGAACAAATTAACTGCAAGTGGACGCCCATTCTCCCAAACGGCGGCGCTTAAAATTGTTCATCTTCATTAGTTGTTTGGCGCATTGCGTTTAATGTGAATATAATGAGCAAAACAACTGTTGCTTCGCAAGATTATTCAGCTTGCGACGATGATTACTCAGCAAATTATTGTTGTTCGCTGTGGCACACTAAATTTTGGCGTGGTTGTTATTGCAAGTGTTGGCGTCATTTGAATGTGCGTATGTTGTGTTTGTGTTGGCTTGTGAGTGCGGTTATAATACGCCACCACTGTTTGGTAATGCTAACTGCTAATGGTAATTACTTTCTATTTCTATAATTAATAAGGAAAACGAAATGTGTGAATGAGCAGAGGAATGCGCGTGAATTTCATTTCGTTTCAGCTTTCATATTAAACAATATAACATATTTAAGTAATTGCTTTTGCTTAACTTGCTGGGATTACCGCTGCTTGAGTAAAGCAATAATTGTAACTTTAATAAATGAGAGCTACTCGTACATATAATATATGCATACTTTCATATGTAACATCATTTTTATTGTGTAACATAGTTTTTGCATACGCAATTGTTATAAAAATATAAATAATAGCGAAAATGCGCTAAACTGCGCTCTCCACTTAGCCACTATGCAGTTATACATGTAACCGCGCAGATGACTCAATCCTTATCTTTGAACAAGCGCTGCCCGTGGACAATGAAAAAGCCACAAACAAAACACACATACACACATATTATTGCAAGTAGTGATGATACAATGATCACTTTCTGTGTTCGTACAAACACTCACTTACGCAACACACATACATACACACATGCACACTTGTAAGGGGCCTTTATTCATGTTGATTCGCTAACATCATGCAATAATTTATTAATAAAGAAAATTATGCATACAACTTTCATGCGAAGTACCACACTCAAATAATATAAATAAATAAAGATATGGTTGTATTTATATATTTTTATCGTGAACTATTAGAAGGCAGACAGTAAGTAGCTGAAGTACTTATAAATATTGTCGCCATCACTTCCGTGTCAACTTATAAAAATATAAATAAGTGTGATATGTGCTTGTATGCAAAGGGTATTTTTCAATGTTTTGCACTTTACTGCGGTTTATTTTATTTATGGCAATGGTGAATAATCGTAATGATATTGGTAAAAAAATATATGAAGGTCAGGGTATGACTACACTTGTTTGAAGTCGGACAAAGAGGCGCCTTCGGCTTGTAATTTTCATAACTTAAAGAAAGTACAAAGTGTGGTTAGACTACTACGTCTAAAGAAGTGGCTTAATTTAACGGTATAAAATCGAAATTGTCAATTCAAAGAAAGTGAAGCAATTTCAGAGTGATTAAAACAACATTTTCATTCAAAATTAAATAAATTGAAAGACATAAATTTTAATGAAAACTGTTCCCAGTCGTGAATTGTTTTATTTTTTGACACTTAAAGTATAAAAATTAGCATTTTCTTTCAAAAACAAATTGATTATGAAATATAGAGTTAAGTATAAACTGTTCCCAGTAATGAAAAGTTCTAGTTTTCCACGCTTTAAGTCTCAAAATTATCATTTAATTAAAAAATAAACAAATAATAAGTCATAGAGTTTAATTAAAACTGTTCCCAGTCATAAAATGTCCAAACTTTTCACGCTTGAAGTATAAAACCTACCATTTTCTCTCGAAAATAAAATAAATTATAAGATATGGAGTTATTTAAAACTGTTCCTAGTCATGAATAGTTCCATGCTTAAAGTATAGAAACTTCTATTTGCGTGCAAAAGTAAATCAATTTTAGGATATAGTTAAGTATAAACTGTTCCCAGTAGTGAAAGTGTCTAATTTTGAATGCTCAAAGTATAAAAAACTATACAACAACTAACAGCTTAGTGGTAACCTTTCCCAGTCTTGATTAATTCAAATTTTTCACATTTAAAGTATTTCATTTTCATTAAATATGAAGTTAATAAATTATAGATGTAGAGTTTAGTGGAAATTGTGCCCACTCCTGAAAAAAGTTCTAATTTTTAGCGTTTATGGTATAAAAACTACCATTTTCATTCAAAGTTATTGTTATAGTTTAGTGGAAACTGTTCCCGGTCTTAAATAATTATAATTTTTCTCTCTTACATTATAAAACTACCAAATGAATTTAAAAAAAATTTAGGATATAGAGTTTAGTACAGACTGTTCCCAGTTATGAGAAGTACTAATTTTGCACGCCTGAACTATAAAAACTATTATTTTCATTCAAAATTAATTAAATTTATAAGATATAAATTATAGTTAAAACTGTTCCCAGTCATAAAGAGTTCTAATTTCTAACGCTTGAAATACAAAACCTTCTTCTAATATTCATTAACATAAAATATTAGGCCATAAACACTGAAATAATACCTTTTTGTTGAAATAAAATTTAAATTTTTGTCTAGAGTTGTCTCAAATGGTTACAAGTTACAACTATTAAGTTAATTTAACAAAAATATTGTTCTTAAAACTTGTACGCGTCTAAGTTATTCAAATTATTTGAGATTAATTTAAGTATGCAATATTTTTTAACTGTTCCTAAAAACAGTTCCCAGTCTTGAAAATTTGCTTATCATGAAGCAAATACAACAAAACAAAAACTCTTAACTATATGAGTTTTCAGAAGAGAATTCTTTGATATTATGATAGATATTCTGTTTTATCTTATATTCAGAACTCATACAATGGCAGAAATGATACTTAAAATACATACATTATGCCGCCTTCCACTTACTTCCTCCAACTCATCACTCTACATATGACAAAAACATGCTGAGTAGCAGAAATAAACTACTTAATTAGCGTTAACTGCGAACCAGTAAGGTTGTGTGCGACATGACGCTATTGTGGCACGTTTGTCACACAATACTAAAGCTGTTATATGTTTCTATTATTCACTTGGCATCAAGTATATCAAGTAGTATCACGTATATAAATTGTTGTTATCTTAATTGCACTTGTTGCAACAATATTTCGCCTTTAAGCTGCCTTGAGTGGCAGACACTTTTCTCTTTCACCGCAACGGTGCGTAGCAAAGGAAAGTGTGCAACAATGGCTGCAATTGCTGAATGCCATGGCAATTGTTGTCTGTTAATGATAACAAGTGTTGGTAGTTTTCATTGTTGTTGTTGTTGTTGTATTGCTGTCACTAACTGCACTTGTTGTGCGCAGTTTCTGTTCGAGGAGCTTTTTCCATGACAGCAAACGCTTCAAACGCAATTTTTCGCATCGCTGCACCAGCGTAGTGGCAGCAAAAGTTATTGCCTATGATAAGCGATACAAAGCAAATAATACAACAATAAATAAGAGCGACTGATTTCACATTTTGTGACGCCACGCTGGCGGAAAAGCGCTACTGCGTACATGCTTTGTGCTGTTTTATTGAATCGTTTGCCATATTGCGCGCTGCTATGTGCGTGTATGTATATAAATATCTTTTTTTGTTTTCTTGTTGTTTTTGCTTTTTTACATTTTTTCGTGCGTAATTAGTGGAAAATTATTGCTTATTAAACAACGTTTGCAACAACTGCATTCTTAACTGTGTACATGTCTACTATGTGTGTGTGTGTGTTTGTATGTAAATAACAACAACACGCCTACATAATTACAACAAACATGTCCATACTAGCATGCGACTTGAATGTACCGTACAGGTGCTTTTTGTGGCATGACTTCAATGGTCGGTATTGTTGCACGTCAGCGCTTGCAGTAATGTTGTTGTTATTATTGTTGTATGTGCCTGTTAACATACATTCAGTTATTTGTTGATGTCATTATTATTGTCGCCACGTCGCGCCGTCTGCTCGGCACTTTGTTGGGTTGCGTGGCTGCCCGGCTAACTGTGCGGTGGCTGAGTGGTCGGTGCGGCTTCTCGGCTCGCCAGCGCTGACTGACCGCCGATTGCCAGCGACACATGACAGTTTTTTGACCTTTTAATAACTGCAACCGCCACCGCGGAAAGGTTTAGCGGCGCTGCCAGCACAAAACCGTTATGCTTAATGCCACACACACACACACATACATTACCGGTAGACAAACTAGCGGTCATTGCGGCGAGGGCTTAGTCACTTGTTGCTCAAGTCACTTGCCTGGCCGTGGGCTGTTCTTTTTCGTTGTGGCCTTTTTTGTTATTGTACTTTATTGTTTTTGTATTTTATATACAAACATATATGCATCTGCATTTGTGTGTCATATTGCTTACTCATATGCATCAGTGCTTCGCTATCAATAAACGTCAGCGCATTTCAATGCAGCCATAATCATTTTCTACCTTCTATGCTTGCAGTGATTTGTTGCTGTTATTGTTATTATTGCTGTATTATTATTTCAGTGCGCATAAAAGCATATACTTTTATGCTTTTATATATCATATATACTTGTATGTATGTATGTACATATGTATGTTGCTGTGCTCGTGCCCATTTTCGTTTTTACGATCATGTGCGGCGAATTTAAAGAACAATTCCCAGTTTTTAGCTTTCTCCCTTCAAATTTTTATTTACAACAATTTAAAATGCAGTTAAAGTCGCGTTGGCGGCATATTTATTAAGGTGTATTTATGTGCGCCAGTGTGGGTGCAGTTAATTGTGTGCATAAAATATGATTGCAACAAAAAAGTTAATTTAAAAATTAAAAAAGTTTTGGTCACCGCGAGTTTGCTTTCGGAATTCTCCTAGTAAACATAACTCTGAGTCGGCCTAAATGGGTTAACTGGCTTGGTGGTAAGACTCTATTTCATAAGCCAATAGGAAATTAGTGTTTACCTGTGCATTAATGCTGCTACCATAGCGTATTTGAGTGGTGTGTGACTAGTTAAAGCGTTTAGTAAAAGTTCATATCTAACAACACTACTCTACTAATCTGAAGGAAACATTTTGTGACTGATGTGCTAAGAGGTCTATGGGTTATACTTGTATGAGGTGTCCTGTTTACGAATTTGAGTTCAAAAATTTTCCATTGCGTACAGCTATTTTTGTTTTTTAATAAATAGTTTGCGCCTATTTTTTTCTCACCTATAAATTAAAGAGACAAGTATTACAATGTGATTAAAGATGTTTTGTAAAACTGTCCCCAAGCTTGAGAACTGTCCCCACTTTTAAATAACGCTGCAATAAAACAAGAGTCGGAACTTACTACGTTTAAGCTGTTTTATGTAACTGTTCCCACTTCAACTGAGTTCATTTTTAGCTATTCCGAGTTTTTAAACACCTTTTCAAGCTCTCAGTAATGTTAGCACTAACTTTTATCGTATTTATAAAACTGTTCCCAATTTAACTGAGTTTCATTTCAGCTCTCTACAATTTTTAAATACTTTTCCGAATATTTCATGGTATAAGTAATGTTAACACTAACTGTTCTCATATTTTAAATACTGTTCCCATGTTTAATCTTTATTTTTCCCAGAAGTATTAACTGTTCAACCATGTTTAATTTTTATTTTTATTTTTTTTTTCAAAAATACCAACTGTTCTTATATATCAAAAACTCTTCCCATGCTTGATTTTACTTTTTCGCAAAAAAAACACGTTTCCAAATATTTGTAACCAGCACCTTCTAGCTGCATCTCAGAAAACCTGCTGCAGCTGCACCATCTTGGAGAGCACCCTATACTGCATAATAGTTGCTTATTTCAAGGCCTTAATTAAATCATATATTTAACATATTAGACTTTATATTACAAAAAACCCACCAATAATTAGATCCTCCTTTCTTTCGGCAACCTCATTATTACTTTTGTATTTGCGAAAAACAAAATTTTTCAGCACAAAGCTGATTGAATGGAATTTGCAACACACAAAACTATGCACAATAAAGCAAAATTGCAAATTCGCAACTTTTTCAATAAAAATATTAAACAATGCTTTATTTTGAATTTGTATTGTTCGCGCTTTTGGCAGAGGAGTTTTCGCTAAAAGGCAAATGACAAATTTATAGCCTCAAAACGGCGATGAATCAATTCGAGCGAACAAAAAAGCCACAAGCGGACAAATGAAACACAAACGAAGAGCGCTTTGAAGATAAAATCGGCAATTACCTTGGCAAATTGTTGTAGGTGTTGACACTCTGTGCGGTTCCGTATGATGCAAGCTGCAAGGCAAAAGGTGCTGACACAAATAAATACAAACATGCGCATGCGCAGCCGCAGTTGCGAAACACACAAAATTAATTAGTTTTGAAATGCACTGGCAGTTGACACATATGACTTAGCAAAAGCTGTCGGCAGGCTTAAGCGAAATTCAATTAGAAAATGTTGTCGCATAGCGTTGCCATACAATTACGTGGCTAAATTTACTTTATTCGGCGGAAATTCATACAATATAAACTTCAAACCACACTCAGCATATTTTTATGAACTTTTGGCGCCCACCGCTGACACGCTTTTACGCGCATCAATGCAACAACATGCGCCAAACCTGCAACAGCGATGTGAGTTCATTGAAAAATACCACCTAAAATTAGCATCGCACACTTTTTTATGGCCAGCAAGCAACAAGTGACTGGCAGCCATGCCCAGCAGCTAGGCATGTTGCCGCAACAAGTTGCAGCACAAGAAAAGCCACCGAACCGCCAACAAGCTGCAGACCTGGCCAGACGACGGCAACTTTCCATTTTCAATTTTCGTACAGATTTTCCTCCAGCAACAACAGCAACCACTACTACAACAACGAAGAACCACCGCAACAATAAAAAAGTGTGTAAACAGCAGCAAAAACCAGCCAACGAAAACGACTTTTCATTTTTATGAATCGCCTGTTATGCCAGTAAAATGTTGTTAGCCAACAAGTGTTGGTGTTGTTGTTGTTTGTACTAGCTATTTGGTTGTTTTCAATGTATGCATGTATATCGGCATTTTAGTGGTTGTTGATTTGCCGTTGTTAGCAATTTTTATTGCCAATTCGGAAAATTGCATACGCAAGCCAAGCAAGTGCCCGCCACTCGCCCGAGACGAACGCTAAGCTGCACTGTGTCGGCTTATGCCGTCAACGAGCAAATAATAAATTGAAAAGCGTTGCGCGTTAAGTCGAAAAGCCAAACAACTTGTTGTCGTCTGCGTGTTGCAGCAACTTGCATTTTCATCTTCTCACTTTTCAAATTTATGACCGCTCACAATTTCAGCCGACAAATTTTCCTGTCTGCCGTCTGCTGTCTGCCAAGTGTCGTGTGCGGGCCACTTTTAGCGCTTAAGTCTGCGGCTGCGACTGTCGCTGGTGTGGTTGGTGTGGTTGCAACGCATCTCCTTGGGGATAGTTCACATGTTTTTATTGCTTTTATTTGATTGCTGGCTTTTGATACGCTGTTGTTGGCTTAAATATTATTGCTTATTTGACGATGATTTTCCTTTCACAAATTTGTAAGCGCTTTCGTTTAGGTTTCGCGGTGGTGACTTTTTTCTTCTTTGCACCACTTTGTGGCTAGTAAAGTGGTGAAAATCGCATTTTTCCACAAAGTCTGCTATGAAGCCGAAGCTACGCTGCTGGCAACCGGTTGTTGCATGCAGGCTGAATGCACTTTCGTAGCGCCATAAATTTGGTTCGAAATGAAAGCGAAATTTTGCAACACTGACGACAATCTGTGTATGAGTGAAGGAAGGAATTAGTTGTTTTAAATGCCATTTTCGATTTAGTCAGTGATCTGTTGGATTTCGTGCAGGTTTAACAACGTTGAGTTATGGTCAAGAAATTTGCTTTGATTTTGCAAATACTACACATCTTTTTTTATTTAGATGAGAAATAAATATAAATAGTTATTTCACTTATGTACCAGATATTACATACATACATATTATATTTTTAAAACTGAGTTGGTGTGCAATAACGACCTAAAGTGAAAATTAGTTTTTTCCGATTTCGAAAAGGTTGGCCAATTCTAAATGAAATGTCGATGAAATCCAGAAGCACAGCACATTAAAGAAGTGCCCAACATTTTCACAAACAAATATTAATATTTGAAGTTTTTTTTCGAAAACATACTGAGAATTTCAGTAACCTAACGATTATACTATAGTTCCAAAAATATCATATTAACGCTTATCTGAAACATAGTTCCCTCGATTCTCTTCTCTAACCTGTTTATCGGTTACTGCATCTTAAAATCCTCTCTGTCACCTTAACATGTTAAAAAATGTCTAATTTTGGGGTTTTAGAATATGTCCATTGTTTTGAAATTTGCGTGCTATATTTATACATGTTTCAAAAATACACAGCTCTTAAAAAAATTAATATTTTTTGAGTTATATGAGATCTCTGAATGCGATAAAGAAGGTATCCCAGTGCTGCTGTGATTTGGACTTCTCCGTTAATGAAATTTAAGCTAAAATATATTCTGCGTACAATGGCCTACGGCAAAAAAATCGCAAACTGACAAAATGGCGGCGTTTAGAAAAAAATTTACTTAAAATTTGTTGGTTTTTGGCCTACCAAATTTGATTTTTAATTAGATCAAAAAACCGATAGGTAATAGGTTTGTAAACTTAGAAATAGAAAAGACAGAAAATCATTTGTCTTCGAGCAAACTTCTTTAAAGGTGAACTTATAAAGCTGATTGAACTGAGCAGCTGCATTTTCGAAGGCTATAACTCAAAAACTATTCGAGATATCGATTTAAAATTTTAATATGTTCTCTTTAAAGTTATAAACTATCGAAATACGTAAAATTTAAAAATCGATTTTTCGATAAAAATAATAAATTGATAAAAACTCGATTTTCGATAAAAAATAAATCGATAAAAATCGATTTTTTTTAATCTTATACTAGTTCTGCTTCTTAAAAAACTCTTAAAAATGCAAACAGCAGTTGCCACCAATCGATAAATTTAACATTACGTTTAAAATTTACTTTACTTTTCACACTAATGGCTTAAAACTACAAATTAAGTACCACTTCCTAAGCGTTATTGAAAATATATTGTACGATACTCTAATTGCAATTAAACTTCAAACTAATTTCCTTATTATAAACTTGTTTTCGTTGCAACCGAAAAAGTTGCCTCCTCATCGGCAGACAAAAGGAAGATTACCATTTTGTTATTTGTACCCAATCAAATCACGCGAATTAGAGTAAATAGCCGCTTCCGCAAATCAGCTGAAGCGTGAATATCGGTAAAGTCAGGCTGCCAATCAGCCAGCCAAGCAAACAATTCACCAATTCATTTCCGTTTCGATAGTCAATAGGAAATTGCGCCATGTGTGTCAGCAACGACGATGCGCGTCTGACACTAATCGAGCTGGTGAATTGGTGAATGGGTGAATGGAAACCGGGTGAGTGTAATTAACGGCCGCAATAGGCGTTCGCCGGGCTGCTATGTGCATTGATTGCTTGAAAGCGAAAATTACAAAAAAAATTAAAAAAAAACGAAAATTAAAAAAATATATAAAATAGAAAATTAAAAAAACAAGAAAAGAGAAAAATATATATACAATAAACCTTTAGGCATATTCTAAACACACCTGTGCCGCATGTCAAGCTTTATTAATTAGTTTTTGTTATTTTCTTTCTTTACTTGCAGGTAAGCGCAATAAATCGCCTCATTATTCATTCGGTCGAAACAGCTGTGTGTTGACTTTACGGTAAATTCTTAAGTGTGTAAGTCATTTGATACTTTTAAATAAATTCTTATAGCTCAGTTGTAGTTATTTGTTACAGTGCAAGTCCGCATATTTGCCATAAATTCTGTTACAACTGCATTAGCCGTGTGTTGACCGCTCGAAATGCCAAATTATAGCCACTCTAAGCAAACACAAACAATGTTTCATTCGTTTTCTTCAGCGCTGAACCGTTAATTGCTGCATTCAAATGCCAGTCGCACTGTCTACACGACTGCCTTCGTGAGCTTACTTAGTTTAGCGCAACTCCATCAAGGTTAACTTCATTTCGGTGGGCAATAAATATTTTGCCTCACTTGGCGTTGTTTATCATTGACTTCTAATGTGCATGCAATGCCTGAGAAAAGAGTAGCAAAGTGAGACCACAACAGCAATTCGAAAGCGCAACAACCTAATTGATTTCTGACAAATGACGATTTAGTATGGCAGCAAACAGTTAAGTGTAAAAAGCACACAGTGTTGGGCATATAAATAGAAGAGCGAATTTAGATTTTAATTTGTAGTAAATTAACAAAAATATAAAACAATTTTTATTCCCATAAGATTATACAAATTTTTAATTTTTTTTTTCTTCAAAAACACTGAAAATATTCTAAATATAAAATTTGTAAACTATTTCGCTCTGCAGCACTGAAAAAGCTTGTACATACATCAGCTCTATCCTCGCACGCTATTTCTAATTTGGCATTTTGCCCCACTAACGTTGTAGCTTTTGTAGGCGCCAATAGTTAAAAGCATTGAACTTGAACCTTATCTTGCATACAAATTTCATTATTTACAATTATGCGGCAGCCTTATAATACGTCTGTCTGTTGTTATTGAAATGGTCGCTGAAATAAAGAGGTTAATCGTACAAGTTTTTCTTGTTTTTGTACATTGTCAACCTACATTTGGGTATTTTTTCTAAGTAAAGTCTCATGACCGTTGTGTGTTGTTGGTGTTATTAATCATTTAGATAAGAAATAAATTGAAAAAAATCTTATGAAAACATACTCATTACTGCAGACTTTATGAGATCAGCAACAGCAAAAGGTCTGCAAGTAGTTTCTTAAATTTGCCACTCTCGTTTAAAGCTTTCACTTCTTGTGTCAATGATTTTTTTTCATTTCAGAATTATTTTTGTATTAACGCTTTTGACCTAAATAAATTAAATTAATAAATTAATAAAAAACATAATCATCAAATATATATTCGATAATAACTTAATTGAAGCTTTCATGACATTACCACCCAACTTTGTAACTGAAAATGTGTAACAGCTTCTATTAATATATTTGAATTTTTAATCTTGCCTACATACTGCTTGCACTTTGAGTTAAAATGCTTAAGCTTTCAGTAAAATGTGAGTTGTCGTATTAATGAGCTTTCATCATGAAATTAAAACTTTCAGGCGCAAAATGTGAGATTGCACCATGAAATTAAAATTTCATATTAGAATTATGGCTTTCAGAAGTGAAATGTGGCTTTTATAATATACAAGCTTTCACTTATTTGAATTTTCGCCATGAAATTAGAATTTCATACGACATTTTTCGCTTTCAGAAGTAAAACTTAAGCTTTCGTATCATCTAAGCCTAAATTTATTTGAGCTTGCATCATGAAATAAGAGCTTTCAGAGATGAAATGTGAAAGTACAGAATAGCTTAGCTTTCATTTGTTGAGCTTTCATTACGAATACTTCATATCAGAATTATGACTTACTGAAGTAATATGTTAGCTTACATATCATCGAAACTTTCATTTATTTGAGCATTCATGACATTAGAATTTTCACAAATGAAGTGTGAGTGTTCATAATATCTAAGCTTTTATTTATTTCAACTTCCTTCATAAAATAAGAATACATTATTAGGATTATGGCTTTCAAAAGTAAAATGTGAGCTTTCATATTATTTAGGCTTTCATTTTTTTGTGCTTTCATCACTAAATTAGAATTTCACATTAAAATTATAGCTATCAGAAATAAAATTGAGCTTTCCTTTCATATATTTAAATTATCATCATGAAATTAAAGCTTTTTGGCGGAAAATGCAAGTTGTCAAGTTGCTTGAGCTTTCGTTAATATATGCTTTCATCATGAAATTTGAATTAAAGCTTTCAGAAGTGGAATATGAGCTTTCATAATATCTAAGCTTTCATTACCAAGAGCTTTCACCAATAAAACGTGAACTTTAATTTCCATCCAAGTTTTCATGTATAATTTATATGAGTGACATACCCCAAATGAAGTCGTCATTAACTACACGAAGTCATTTACAAATTACGTCGTCATAACGAATAAATATTATGGCAACTTTCAATTTGAATATGTTATCGGCCTTATGCAACCGCACGAGTCGAATTTTAAATGCGAATTTTCGCTTCATTTTGCTTTTATTGTTTTAAAAATCTGATAAAAAATAATTAATACAGCCGACACGTAGTTGGCGCGTAACGGGCTTTATATAGCTGTAAACTACAGCAATAAAAGCAACACAAATGTCGTCGTTTCGGCGATAGAGATATAAATGCTTCGCAGCGGTACGTGTACGCCAGCGCCAAATATTGGCAAAACGTTAAATCGATTTTATATAAATGTGTGCCAAAGCTGATTGGAATTCTTTTATTATGCAAAGGCGAATAAAAGTCGCAAGTTGCAGAAGCAACCGAAATGGATGAAATTCAAGTAACAACAAAAGTTATAACAAAAAGTTCGCGCAGCAGTAAAAATTTGTTGTTTCAACATGTTGTTGTTGTTGTACATATAAACCGCTCTTCATGTTATTTATGTTTTTAAATTGACTGACAAAAATTTGGGTTTCGCGCATAAAACGGTGCTGGAAGCGACTGCGCGCCAGTGTTTGCCGACTCATCGGCCGCTTTGCAGCGTTGCCACCGCGCACTGACGCCAAAATGTTTTGTTAAGTCCAAATAACAGCGCCAATTTGTGGCACACAAATTGAAAACAAAAGAAAATAAACAGAACACAATGCAAAGAAAACGTTACCCATTGCCATTCATCGGCTTTCGACAATCAACAAATAACATTCTGCATTCAACATTCACCATGAACAACAACGGCTACACCGCTGTACAAATAACGTGTGGCCTTTTAACAATATTTTATGCGTTCTTGTGATTTTTGTTGTTTCTTTTTTTTGCTCTTTTCGGTTGTCCGCACTGCCTTCGTGTCTTGTTCTGCTTTGTGCGCATGCGTGCGTTTGTGTACGCACAATTGTGTTTACTTAGCCGCTTCTTTAGCTGCGCTCTTAATTTATGTCAAAATACTGTAAAAGCGAATGTCTGCGCATTGTGTGACTAAGAAGCCGCGCAGCTAAGCTACCGAAAGCGCCGATAATTCGACACACAATCGAAGTGGCGGCTGAGAATAATTTATTTTTAGTTTCCTTTTTGTTTGGAGGCGAAAAGAGAAAATGTGCGCAAGAATCGAAAATCACTGGAGTTAAGCTAGTCAAGTTAGTGGCTATGTCATCATTATTTCTATATTTTTGTTGTTTTCAATGTAAAATTTAAAATATTGTAGTAAACGCTTTATAAAAGCTCTAAACAAAATTTATATGAATATCTCGAAAATGCATCAGTTAATTGAGTTCACAGGAAAACAGTTCAACTAATTTATGTCACTTTATTTTTTTTTGATAATGCTTATTTGAATCGTAAAGCTTTAAGCTGTATGAATTTATCATAATTACCATAATTCACAAATCATAAAGATTTTAGTGGAGAGCATATAATATAAATTAAATGAATTTATATCTTCATTTTATTTTCTATTTTTGCGAAAGCTCAGCTTTTCTTTTAATTTGCAGCAGTATTAGCGAGCTTTAAGCTACTGAGGCTTCACAAAATATAAATTATTTTCTATCTTTTCTAAAGAGCTATTTTATGTGCTTACAAAATGAAATAGCGTGGAGCTTAAAACAAAGAAAAGCTTTTGAATGCATTGTTAAGACTACCAAGCTTTAAGCTTTATAGATTTAAAATAATATATGACTGAAATTGTATGTTTTTACAAAATGAATTATCATGCAGCTTAAAATAAAAATAAAGCTTTTCTTTGAATGCTCGGTAGTCTGAGCAAGCTTTATGCTTTTTAGGCCAAAAATAATACGTATATGACTGCAATTTTATGTATCCAAAAATTTAATTATCAATAAGCTTAAAACAAACAAAAGCTTTTATTTGAAAGGTCGGTAGAATTAGTTAGCTTTAAGCTTCATAGACTACACATAATATATGACTGGGCAATAAGTAACTTTTCATATAATTTTGATGCTAGAAGCTAGTTATCTATCTTTTCTAAAAAGCTATTTTTTGTACTCGGAAAATGAATAAACACGGAGCTTAAGACAAAGAAATTCGAAAAAGGCACCAATAGCTGATCTATACTTCTAAATTAGTTGACAACTTCGCACTATTAGTCAGAGAGTCTTTTCTAACTGAATGCAGATCACCCAGTACTGTAAGTAACTACAGTTAACTGTAACATTTGTATTTACAAGTTTCGAAAAAGCTCCTGAAATAAAAAAGCTTAATAAAAAAGTAACACTCAACTATTATAAGAAAATCTCAAACTCCAGATCTTCCATGTAAGCAGCGCTAAGCGATTTTTATTGCTTCACCCAATTGTTGCAACAAAATGCTTAATTGCAGTACTCGTAAATGCTTTTTGTTTCTTGTTATGCTTTTAAGTGCCCCTTTATGCAACTCATTTTTTATTTGCTTTTTGGGATTTCTTCTCACTTCACGTGTGTAAAGCCCTTTTAAGCAAACTTTATTCGCTCTGAATATTTGATACGTTAATGCAAGAGCTATGGGGTTGCCATAATGACTTTATAAGCATCTCGCGCATGTGATTACGCATGCATGTAGTTACCGTTGTTGTTTACATAAACTGTCAGTTTTTCCAAAAAAATATATGCTGCAACATCAAAATTTAGTTGTAAACTGAGTTGAAGGTGATTTATAACGATCATCTCATTTTGTACACATTGAAGGCCGATCAAGTTTGTCGCTTAAGTCTTTGGTAAGGAAGTGCTGCATTGAACGATACTTATACCCTGAACGGAGTAAATTAAGTGTGCCACGCTGTTTGTAACAGTCAAAAGAAATCAGCGGAGACGCTATAAAATATATACATAAATGAACAGCGTGAGGAACTGAGTCGATTTAGCCATATCCGCCAGCCAGTCCGTCTGTCAGTATATACGCGATCTAGGCCTTCACTTTTCAAGATATCGTTTTTTCTCCCCAATAAGCTTATTATTTGTTGGAATCGTTCTTATTGGTGCACTATAGCATATAGCTGCCATACAAACTGAACAAACAGAATAAAATACTTGTATGGAGAGCTTTTTCATTTGACGATATATCTTCAGAAAATTTAGTACGGGTTATCGTCCAAAATAACGGTTCAATGTTAGAAGAAATTGTAAAGATCGGATAACTATAGCCTATAGCTACCATACAGACTGACTGACTGACCTAAGTTCTTGTAAGGCAACTTTTGTATTTGTGAAGGGTATAATGGCTAGAAATTAACGCTTTTCTTGTTATTTTCGTTATACTATATTTCTGCATTTTTTGGCTTACTTACTTACAAGAAGTGCAGTACAAAAACACTTACCAAAAGTGCATGAACAATGATTTATCTCAAGAGGAAACTCTTTACTGGCAATAATAACCCTCTACTTGCAATAATGTGGTGAAATTATTACGTTATGATGTTTAAATAATCTCAAAACAACAACAAATGTGTGCAAGCTGTATTTATCAAACAAAAATTAGGTGAGACTTTGCTTCACCAGGAGTCGCTACCTGTTCTCTCCTGCTCTCTTGCCACTTTTTCAAACTTCATAGCATTAAATTATGCTATCTTATCGGCAACAGTAGCAAAAGAGTCGCTACTAAGGCCATGCAACCATGCAAAACAAAACCAACTTGCAGACAGTTATGCTGGCAACAACTCGTAGCAACTAACTGCGGCCAGACAGGCGGCTAGTGGCAGCAACGCCATCTTCATCATTTGTGTCAGTTGCACGCAATAATCAAAATCGATCAAATTTTTATCTAAACAGGAAGAATTCAATAACAACGCCAACGATAGCAGCAAAACGGTTGGAGGGGCAGCATAGCGAAAAGGTTGCAGCAAGCACACACACAAAGGTCTGAGGCCAGGAAGGCATGGCAAATAAAAGTAAATGGCGAAACATGTGTAGAAAAAATCGTCTAGCATGCAATCAGGATGCCTGCCAGCGCGGCTCACCGCCTCTTCCACAGCAAAAGTTTGTTTGTGTGTGCGCGCATGTGTGTGTGGCAAATCATTGCAGACAGTTTGTTGCTGCTACTGTTTTCCTTGCGTTTTTAATATTTTACTTGCCACAAAAAGGGGCAATAGACCGCACAGCGCAAGGAGCGTGCCTGCGTCTACTGCTTTTGCTTTTGTTGTTGCCATCAGCATGCGCTGGTGTCTGTGTGCGTGTGTGTGGCTTACCCAGTTTGGGCCTTAAGGCCATAAACCACTACACCAACTACAACTAAAACAACAGCAAAGTCAGCAGCGAGTGTGGCAAGCACAACAAATGACGGCAGCGGGCCAGCCAGCAATAGCTGCCGCTTGTTGCTGCAACAACAGTAGCAGCAATAGCAACTCTAATGAAATTCCATTTAGGGTCTAACATGCTGCCACAAAAGGCAGTTTCGCTTTCGCCTGAAATGGTGAATGAGCAAAAGAATAAAATCAAGCGCTTTATTTGCTGTCGCTGCTGCTGCCGCGACGGCTGTGGCAAAGTTGACCAAAGCGCAAAAATAGGAAAAGGCATCTGCAGGTTTTTGCAGTTTGCTTGTTTTGTTGTTTTTGTATCCACTGTGATTTTTTTCACCCGACTGCCATAACTCTCGCGTGCTTCTTGGTTTATATGTTGTTAGACTCTGCGTTTTTGTTGTTGCCTGAGATATTTTTATTTTAAATTTTACACAAATCATTTTTATGTTTTTGGTTTGGTGAAACACCGTGCTTTTTTGCAGTTTGTGCCAGCTTTTCGTCTTATTTTTAATCTCGAAATTTTTAAAATGCCTATGTATGTATATGTGTGGTAGGCATATTAGTTGGGCGCGTATAGTATAATTGATCTCATTAGCTTAGCTATGAATAATCGTCAGCTGGAACGCACACTGTCACTATTTGCCATCATTCTGAATAAAGCATTATAGATAATATTTGCTTTAGATGTTGTGCTATCCAAGTGATTCTTAAATTTAAGTCCTGAATTCAATATTACACCAATATACTTCAACTTTGGCTGAATCAACCTTACATTCTCCTATGGTGCGCGATATTTTTTCTTCAATCCTCCAGGAGATCGATGGATTATGAGTAAGGTTTCGGTTTTCTGCTCAGGCAGCTCTAGATTCGTGGTACAAAATCATCGGCGCAAATCATTTATGCAGTCAATGCATTTCATCAGGAGTTCATTCGCATTAACGATTTTCTCATGGATTCTGATTGATTGATTGATGAAATACTCAGCACTCTGTCCTGCATCAAGTTCCAGAATAAGGAACCTGCAACCGAGCCTTGCGGTACTCCACTCAAAATAGAGTAGCTCTTCATGCCATCATCCGTGTCGAATAGCAATCTTCGACTTTTAAAATAGCTAGTAATAATATTTGTGAGGTATTGGGCGGCACTTATTTCGTACAGAGCTTTGGTAATATTTCCCCATTTCGCAGAGTTGCACGAATCCTTCACATCCAGTTGCATAATTAATTGCTTTTTGTGCCACTTTTCCATCTTTTGCCACTTATTGCACATTTCGCAGTATCAAAGACTTCTTTTGGTGAGTCAATAGTGGGGTTCCTTTTTATAAAGCCGTATTCTCTCTCTGATAATCTTCAAGCTTTCTGGATTGCTAACTCCACGCGGTTTCTTATTACGCTTTCGTACGCTTTGCCAAGCGTGTCGAGCATGCACTGAGATCAATAAGATGATGGTTCTTCAGATGGATTTTTTGCCACGGATCGGGGAACAGCTCTTCTAGTACATACACATTGTACATTTCAACGAATAAACTTTTTCTTAAGACTCTATTAGTTGTGTCATCGATTTGTGGCGCTTTGGAGTTTTAGATTTTGTTATCGCAATAGCCAACAGTATTTCTTTGCCGTTTAAAAAAAAGTTTTGTTCGCTTTTGGCTTGCCAAGAGAATCTAGTAGGTCATTGTATGGAGAAACACACTCGTAATACAAAAAAATATAAAAATAATAGTGATCTGTCATTTTGTCTCTGAGTAACCACTCTTTTTCTTCTTCTTTACTGGCGTAGACAGCGCTTAAGCGGTTATAATAGAGTTTACAAGAGCGCGCCAGTCGTCCCTTATTTTGCTTTTTGGCGCCAATTCGAGATACCAAGTGCAGCCAGGTCCTTCTCCTTCAGACCTCGCTAACGGAGTGGACGTCTTCCCCTTTCATCCGGAAAACATGACCCAGCCAGCGCAGCCACTGTCTCTTGATTAGCTGAACTATATCCATGTTACCGCGTATATCGTACAGCTCCATCGACTGCGGTTCTCGCTACAGCCAATACGCAAAAAATCATGAATCTTCCGCAAAACCTTTTTCTCGAACACTCCTAAGATCGACTCAACAGATAATGTCATTGTCCATGCCTTCACACCATGTAGCAGAACGGGAAAGATGACGGCCTTGGAAAGGTTGGTCTTTGTTCGTCGGGAGAGGATGTTACTTTTCAATTTCCTATTCAGTCCGAAGTACCTGTTGGCAAGAGTTATTCTGCGTTAGATTTCGAGGCTCACATTGTTGTTGTTGTTAATACTAGCTCCAAGATAGACGAAATTATCTACGACTTCAGCGATCACGAATGCGATGATTGTTTATTTGATGACAGGAACTATTTCGTCGTTCACAACCAGGCCCATACGCTTCGCTTTCTTATCCAGTCTCGAGAAAGCAGAATCGAGAAACCACTCAAGCAAATTTAATACATGTAGCTTTGAGAAAAGCGCGTTTAAAAATAAACATTTGCAGCTGAAACAACTGAGCCGCTAACCTTCAAATGGCTGTAGCTCGAAAGCTATTTGACATTTTACTGTGTTATTTTTAAGGGTATAAGCTATTGAAAGCTCAAGTAAATGCAAATTCAAAATTTTAAAAAATTAAAAGTCTTCAATAAGTTACCACAAAATAGTAATAAAATGTCAGTAGACATACATAATAATATATAGTAAATAAAACGCCGTATGTATATAAGTAAACACGAAGAATGCGCATAAAATCGTAAAAAGCACGTCAGTGAATGCTTTGAGTAGCCGCCAATCGCTTGCGAAGTTGGTCAGCAATTGTAAATATTTGCTAAAGCTGCGCGACACATATTCACAGCAACTGAAAAGAGCGCGCTGACGGCGTGGCGAAAGCGATAAATCGTGACGTGATGTATGTAATATGGAATGCATGCAGCTAAAATGCACCAGCGGCACAGTGGTGAATCGATGATGTGACAGTAAATAGCAGAAACAGCAGCCGCCGCGCCGCTGGAGGTAAACGTCAGGCGAGAATAGCCGCCAACTTGTTGAGCGTTGAGAACAACAAGTGTTTAGTAAGGGAAATATCGAGACAAGAAACATGGGTAATCATAATAATTTACAATGACTAAGCGAAATGAACGGTTAAACACCGACAGCCGAAGCGATAAGTGAAAGAGCCAAAAAACGCGCAAGCAGCTACTCACTGCTGGGGAATGTGTGCGCATGCGCATGTGTGAAAAAGCGAACGCGGCAGCTTAAGCAGGTGTGCGTGTGCGCCTAGCTGCGTACTTAGCTACTGCATGTGGACCGCCTGCGTTCGTACTATATGATGCGTCAAATTGAGCAATGATGATGATTATAATTTTTAACAAACAATCTTTAAATGCATGCAACACGCACAAAAGCGTTCATCGAGTGGCGAGTGAAAGAAGAAATGCAATTCAAAAAGGCCGTAAATGCTTTGAAAAATATATAATGAAATAAAAATCAACAATTACGCCGAATCAGTGAATCAGTGGCAGCCACAGTAGCAATGGCGCGGTGGAAGAAAAAAAAAATCGAAAATCTTTAATTTCTTTCTCGAGTGCTTTGTGCAGTCATGTTTCCTCATGCGGCGACGGCTGATTACGTGCCGCTAGCGCATAACTTGTAATAGAAAATAAATTTGAAAAATATTTGAAAAAAATAAAAATCATTTTCATGCGTTGCATGCCACAAATAGTGTATAAATGCAGTGTGAAAAAGCGTTAGCTATTAAATGTGCATGAACACTCATAAATTGTTGATTGGAAGGCTGTGAATTCACGCGTTAAGTGCCTCGAAGAAATAGGTGAATTTTCAAAAAGCAAAAGCAAGTGTGTGTGCTTGTATAGGAATAAAGTTACAGCACAATATGCGTGCGCATGCGCAGATGGAATATTTTTTTGAAAATATATAGTTTTTTTTGAAAAACAAAATTTTTTACTTAATTTTGACTTTTTTTGTAATTTTTTTTTTCTTAAAAAGTTTTTATTTTTTTCTAAAAAAATTTTGATCTTTTTTTTCTAAAAACTTTTTACTTTTTTTCTAAAAACGTTTTGATTTTTTTTAGATCTGAGTTTTTTCTAAAATAATTTTGGTATTTTTTTTTCTTAAATAATTTAAATTTTTTTTCTACAATTTTTTTTTTTTCTAAAAAAATTTTTATTTTATATTTTCTAAACAAATTTTGATTTTTTTTCTAAAATAATTTTGATTAGTATATATGAAATGAGTTGACTAAAGTGTTTTGAAGGCATTCTTACAGCGTCAAGAACGAACTTACGTAAAGAACAAAATCTATGTTGCGGCATGATACACACATTTTTTTGCTGTTTCATAGCATAACTTGGAAGAACTTTACGGCATTTGCTTCAACAACTCATCTTTCGTTTTTATAGTAAACTTTTTTTTTACTTCGATTTCTACTCAAACTCATTTTATTTACTGTACAAATCAGCGCATACTCACATTATTTGATTGAACTTAAATAAATCACCCTGACGGTGCGCCTGCGCGTTTGCGTCTAAAGTCTTTTGTTGGCCCCCACTTTGCCATTGACGTATTTATCGAAATTACAACAACAGCTTCACGTAATTTAAGCTGCATTCCAGTTTTATCACAGCTGTTGTTGTTGTTGTCGACTACATATTTGCCTAGCTATGACGCTATAAATTAGTGTGAAAAAGCGCTTGACTATTCAGCAGTTCATTTGAGTTCGTCTCCGCCAAAGCCTTTTGTTTTTCAACCAGACTCTGTTATGGCATCGCCGTTTCGCCGTGCTCTGCCGTTTATACGCATATTAAATAAGGCATATGATTATATTTTCTGCGATAACATCTGACATGCTCGGCTCATTTGCTTATTGCTGAGGCTGTAGTGTTTGAAACGTAGCGAGCATGTTATTTATTTTGACAGCTCAAAGTCAATGTTTGTCGATGGAATGCTATTCATTATAATAAATGCCGTTATATATAACATTATATAATGGTAATAAGTGTTGAGGAAATGATTTGTTATACATCTAAAATGGTAAGGGAGACCATTTGTTGGGACCGGTGATATCAGACCACTATAGCATATAGCTGGAATATAAAGTGACCGATAGGAATAAAGTGCTTCTATGAAAAACTTTTCTATTTGACAAGATATCCTTACGAAATTTGGCCCAGTTTATTGCTCAATGTAACGCTACAATCGACGAAGAAATTGTTCAGATCGAACCACTATAGCATATAGCTGTCATATAAATTGAACGATCGGCATCAAGTGTTTGTATGGAAAACTTTTTCATTTAACGAGATACTTTCAGGAAATTTTGCTCTAGTTATTATTTAAAGAAATAGTGTCATTTCTAAAAAAATTGTTTAGATCGGACCATTACATAGTATAGCTGCCATACAAACTGAAGTTCTGGTAAAGAATTTTTTGGGCTTACGAAGGGCATGTTAGCTTTGTTGCAACTTGTTCTATTTTTTTTTTCACTCCTTTTCCTCTCTCTCTCTCTCTCTCTCTGTGTTTTTCTCTGAAGTTATAATTATAAAACTTATAAAGCCCTAGCTAAATCTATCAATTTCAACCAATTTATTGATATTTTGAGTTATCTAGGTAGTTAAGCTACCAGTGTATGCTCCTTAAGGCACAATAAAGTATGTGAGTAACCGCTCTGAGAGCGCTGATAATATAAGATTTCTTCTTGAACAGAACTCGGTGTTCATATAACTCTTAAACCAACTCGAACTTTTCTCTTTGCTTCCAAAAAATATAATAAAAATATTAATATTGCACTAAATATTATTTAGTAGACATTTTATATCTTTACAACAACAACAAAAACAACGTACTTATGATATCTTTAATATTTACAGCTTTTCATTTCCTTACCCCGTATATTTCTCTGGTAAAACCAATTCGAACTTTCCTCCATGCTTCCAAAAGCCATAATAAATGCCAATAAATATTATTTACAAAATATTTTATGCCGCTACAACAACAACTACAGCAACATACTTTTACATTTTTTGAAATTTATAGCTTTCATAATAATTCTAACGTTTATTTCTCTGGTAAAGTCAAGTCGAACGATAATTATTTACTTTTTATTGGCATATTTTATTATGCAACACCCTGTATTTAATTCTTTATTATATTCTTGAGCTCAAAATTGTTTTTCAAAGTCAGTTGTTTCTTCGCTTTGTTTTGTTTATCATGTGCAGTCCCTTAAAGTGGGCACGCAGCGCTGCTTTGTTTTAATCGCCACATTAGTCTTTGCCCATTATTGAAAAGCGCCACATGCATAATTAATTGCTTATGAGCTGAGAGAATGCTTTCAGCACATTCTAAAGCTACATATAAAATTACAAAAACAAATGCAAATAAAAAAAGTTAGCACTTTTTGTTTGTTTATACTTGTGGCTTTGCTAGTCTCGTCACTAAAAAGACCAATTTGAGGCCCGAACTACTTAATAATATGCAAATTTCATTACAGCGTTGCTTTTTTATTAATAATATTTTTTGTTTTTTCTGTTTGACTATTTTTCTTTAAATCTCATAATTATTCTTTTTCGTAATTTCGTGATTTTGTGCTCTGCTGGCGCGCTTCTGCCATTTCAAAGCCTTTGTTAAGCGCTCTCTTGGCTAGTTGTGTTTATTATGTGAATTGTCTGCTGATTAAATCGCTTATTGAATAATTATATTGTATTCACGTTACTACCGTTAATTTGTTTATACAAATTTTTGAAAGTTTTTGTCGCATTGTATTCGCACATTGTCAAATGATGTGTTAAATTTTGGTCAATAGTCGCGGCTTAAAAACCGCTTTTGTGCGTTTTAGAAAGGAAAATAAATCAGAGTTTGAAAGTATTCGCAGATGTATGAATCTTTTGTAAAAAAATTTGAGAAAATAGAAACCCAAGCTACCGATTGTAAGCTTGTGTTGGAGCAGATGTTTTTTGCTGTCCTCAAACCTTGAGTTAATATTGGAGTTTGTCAGCACTGGTTGGTGCTTTAAAGCAAAAGAAAATTCTATTTTATTAACTAAAGGGATGGTAATACAAAGAAAATATGTAGAGGGATGATGAAACTAAGAAAATAAATGTCTCTAAATTTTCGAACTGTGTTGAGAGATTTTTAAAATTATTTAAGTCTTTGAGTATATTATTTTCTGATTAAGAAATGCAGGTACCCAACCACTGCACTTGAGTTGAATCTTGATCTCACTCCACGAAATATCGTTGTGGAGATGGCTGAAAACAAGTACATTTTATCCCTGCTGTTATCTGATCATGACTGAAACAGGGTAGTAAGTGCACAGAAACGGTGAGCCTTTGGAGTAAGTCTACCGTTGGCACTCTTTCCTTGGGACGATACTACCAAGACGATTTACTTTGAAAGTGATTCGAAGTCTCAATATGCAACAAAAGGAAATATGAAAACATCACCCTTGCGGGATATATTGCAACATAATGCAATGATATACAGACGGCTCGAAAACGATAGACGGAATTGAGGCTGGTACTATAGTGGGATCACATACCAAACTGTCAATGTCCATGGGTAGGTTTCTAAGCATTTTTTGAGTTGAAGTCTACTCCATTAATAGGTGCGCTCAGATCATGGTAGAGAAAAACTGTCATTGAGTACGATTAGTCATACTCAGTGATAGTCAAGCAGCACTTCAGGCAATCTCGTCCGTTGAAATTAAATCAGCAATGGTACTGCAGTATATAAAAGTGCTTAACAGGGCTGCCACTGTAAACAGTACTCTACTAGTATGGTTTCCTCTACGTAAAAGAATCAATGGAAATGAGCTTGCCAAACTCTTGATGAAAGAAGGTGCAGCAACCAGTCTAATAGGACTGGAACCGTGCTTCGTTGTAAGTCCACACATGTTAAGAGGGTAGTTACGCAGAGAACTAAAAAGCCGGTAAAAAACGCCACGGACAACACTTTATATGGGTCACTGAAGCCTGCGTTGTATCCATATCACTTATGCAACCAAAAGCAGAAGCACCAAGCCACATACAAGTACTGCTGAATTGTCCTGTAATCGCAAGAAGTAGGAGTCAGGAATCGGACAATTGAATCCGGTTAGAGAACACATTAAGACCATTCAACTAGGAGCTTTAGTCAGCTTCATCTTTGATATGACCGGGTTAAACGAAGTGTGGCAATAAAAGGAGAGAGCCCACGGGGCGCAGTGCGTTTCCCTATTTTCAGAATAATCCCAACTAATATTAATACAATATCGTCACCTAAAATCTAAAATAATGTAAAATCATTTTTCATAAGTGAAGTAAGTAAGGCGAAGTAAAAACGTTATAATAGAAACCACTTATATTGAAACAAAATTGGAGTTTTGGTTATAAAATGGTTATATACTGGTTATGTATTGGTTATATAAGGGTTATATTTTGGTTATATCTGGCAGCGGAAGCTGAAAGTTTTATGCTACATACATATATGTGATATGATGTAATGAACGCTAAGCAATAAAAACTCAATCTTTATTACTTTCATGATACCTTGTTTCGCATTTTTGGTGACGATATATACTCTATATCTTTAGTTTTTACATAACTTAAAATTTTGTATACAAAATGTAAAATGGGAATATTTTTTGTAGTTATAATCAAGTAAATTCTTGTATAAAATATATCAATAAAATAAATTAAATATAAAAAATGTAAGCCAAGATATGTATATTATCCAGTGCGAAAGGTATTGCATGCTGAAATTATTTCCTTGAAATTCTCATAAAAATCACAAATATAAATTCGTGAAGAATCGCTTACTTTGCCCCAAATAACCGAAGTTTACGGTGAAAACTAATTTTCTAAAACGAAATGCAGTTCATGCTGGACGCTGGATTACAAAAAGAGGGTAATGCTTTGCTTTAAAAATATTTTCTCAAGACACCACATTAAAGTTGAGTTCACAACACATTGACTACTACGTTTTCTTCGAATTCTCATATATATTTTTTTTTTGCAAGATGCTTTAATTAACATTTGAAGCTTGAATTTGGTCAGCAGCAACAGCAGCAAGTGCATACAGAAGCGGATAAATGCAAGAAGTAAATTATTAGTGCATATTTACATACACAACAAATATAGGAAACGTAACATGCTTAAGATTAAGCATATTTATATAAACAGCTGGGTGTACTCTAGCTGTCTAGCAGCAAGTTTGTGTCTTCACAATTACTTTTTTTATGAATTTTGCGCTTTGCCGCTGCGCACGTACAAGATTTGTAATTGAATTCGAAATGTGTTTTGCCATGGCACTCATTCTCATCGAAGGCGATGCAAGCCGTAAAAGAACAATATTGGCGTAAAATATTAATATCAAGTATGTAAATAAGAATGTAAGAAATTACATATTAAATAGTTAATTTGTTTTTTTGCACTTTTGCATGTGTGCGCGTATGTGTGTGTGTGTGGCTCATAAGTGGTATGCAAAATAATCAGGTGTGCAACAAGTCAGCAGCCGGCAAACAACATGCAATTAACATGTCACTGGCGGCAACAACAACACAACACTACGCTATGAATATAAGAAATCGCACAACAATGATTGCTCTGAGTTTACAAAGCGTCAACAACAGCTACACAGCAAGTAAAACCGAAAATAATTGGCAGACAAGCACTTTAATGCCAATCACCATGGCAAACAACAACGTTTTTTAAGTAGTTAAAAAAAATATAAAAAATATTTTTTTAAAAAAGTTATGTAAATACATGAGTTAGGGTGGGTGCATAAGTTTTTTTTTGTTTTTTTTTTTTTTAAATAGCGGCTAATCATATAAAAGGTCGCTTTTTTCAGTAATTTTTCCAATTTTCCAACTTTGTCGAATTTTTGAAAAATATTAAAAATTTTAAATTTTTTTTTTTTTTTTATTTTTCATAAAATGGAGACTACTCAAAACCAAAAAAACGATTTTTTCACAGTTTATTAATTTTCGATTTTTTTTTATAAATTTTAATTTTTTTTGCCTCTTGTTATAGAGAGATATTTATGTAATATTCTTGCCATATTTCAAGTTAAACTTCAGATATTGTGGCCACGACATCAAAAAAAGTAGTTTCGAGAAACACGGGTTTTAAGTTTCGTCCACAGTACAAAATGTTCCAGTTGTCACGACACTAAAACGGCTATAATTTCGAAAATAATTTGAATCTTGAAAAATACTTTTAGGAAGACATTTTGAATATCTAAACTATGGAATTATGACAAAAAGTTATTTTAGATTTTTTTGAATTTTTTCAATTGACCAGAAATATAGCCACCCTAGTGTCTATATATTAATTGTTTAACAATAAAACTACAAAAAAAAAACAACAACAACAAATATTTATGCAATCGAATTTACAAATTTTTTGTATGTTTGCCTGTATGCCTAACGCCCAGCGGCGAAGCAAAACAAGCGACTTGACTTCAACAGGTTTGTGTCTTAAGTCTTTTGTGTCGGTGGGTGGTTTGACGGCTGTTTAGGGCGACTCATCAATGATAATTATTGCTCACAAACATTTGCTATAATGTTATTTCTAATTGCATAACAATCGCAGTTAATGTTTAAACTTTACATAAAAACAATAACAAAAACAACAGCGACAAATAGGCGCGAAATAAATCAAAGGCGAAGAAATAAAGAAAGCAGACACATTATAAGTTAATCAACTCAGAGGCCTTTGACTGCATAAAGCTAGCACAAAGCAGCAATAATAACAACAACAATGAAAATAAGTGCGCAACAAGTGTTTTGTGGCATGCAACGCCGACGAGCTAAAAAAAACAAAAACACACAGACATAAAAGAAACATTTAACTTTTTGTTGTTGCATGCCACATTATCGCTGCTGCCACGCTAGTTGCATATACATACATATGTACATATGTATATATAGATGCTGCAGGTGTTGTTGGCTTCGTGGTTGAATTAAGTGTTGCCTGTTGTTTTAGCGCATTTAGGCATTTGATTGTCTGTGCGTTATTTGCATGTGTGTGTGTGTGTGTTTTGTCTTGCCAGTAGTTAGTTGTGTGTTACTGCATACAACACTAACAGCAACGAACACAACTTGTGATTACGAATAGCAGCATCACTTGGCTATGTGCCATCGATCATTATGACACAATGGATACGTTTACAGGTCGAGAGAGGCGGCGATGCAGCTGTTTTTCACACAGACGCACACATATTTTTGTGCATAAATATACACTAAACCTTCGTGCGTCTCATTTTCATAACATTTAACTTGTTGTTGGTGTTTTTTTCTTGCACTGCAGCGTTTAGGAAAATATGCCACACACTCAGCAGCCGGCGACAGCACTGCAGCTAATTACCCAAGTGGTGTGGCAACTGAAGTGTCATGTAATATCTTCGTTTTCCTGCCGCTAGCACTCACCAAGGATCTTCTTTTGAGGGTTTGGTCTTTCTTTATGATTTCTTGAAGAAAAAGTTTGAAACATTCCGAAAGCCAGTTTGAAAATTTCAGCTTTCGAATATGACACTGTTTCCATTACACTTATTTTATTGAAAACTGTACTTATTTTCGATTGCTGCTCGTAGAGCTTAGTGTGTGTCAGTCCCAGGTCTCTATAATGGCTCACAGCCTCTGCCTCCCTAAGTTCATATATGCATGGGAAATATATCTCATCTCACTGTCTCGGTCATCCCGGCGATCCACCACTAAATAGCTGGTTGAATACATATAGTCCTCAATTTTTACGAATAATATACCCATCTAAAACAGAACTGACGGCCAATGACAGCGTACAAGCAACAATTGTTCCTATGCCAGCCAGCAGCAATTCGAGTAAGAATTTCAACAGTTCTTCTGCTACTTCTGGCATTTAACGTCCAGTTGGCGGTAGCAACTGAACAACTGTTGCTGTAATTGTTGTCGCTTTGTGAACTCACTCTTTAACTGTTCGCCTGCTCACAGTGCAGTTACACAAGTGGTACGCTGCTCGTTTTGATGTTGCTATTGTAAGCGCATTTCTTAAGCATCATTTAGTTGTTCCCGTAATTTTTTCGCTACATTTTTCTCAAGTGAGCTTGTTTTTTGTTTTGCCCATTTCTGTTGTCAAGTCGTCAACATTTGTTACGGCTGTTTGGTTATTGTAGCTGTCGCCGTTGCCGTTGCCGCTGCTGCTGTTGTTTCTGTTGTTCGCCATATAGCGCTTGACCTAAACATTCGCGAACATCTGTTAATGCTATTATTATGTGGTAACTGTTGTTGTGCCGATATCGGCATTTATTCAAGTGTGTGCAGCATTGAGTTGTATGTAACTGTTTTTTTTTTGCTGTGCTCGCAGGTGTTGTTGCGGTATTTAGTGGCAGTTGTGTCTTTGCTAAGGCAGTTGTAACAAGAACGTGAACAACGGTCTTTTTGTGTTGCAAAGACAGTATTATGACAAGATAATAATTTTGTAGCTGCTTGCGCATAACCTAATTGAAAGAATTTATTGGAATTTTTTCCATAATCAACTGTTCCCATATGTGAGAACAGTTTTGTAGCTTAATATTAGTTGTAAAGGCTATTTATTCATTTTGCAACTTATAAACACAAAAAAACAAAGTTTTTGCTTTTATTGTTCTCATATGGGAGAAACAGTTTTGTTCCCATATTAGTTGAGAATGCTGTTTATATTACAATATATATCATAAAAATGACACCAAACCCATTTTAAACTGTTCCCATCAATTGAGAACAGTCATTTAGTGGCATTACTTGCTGTAAAATGAATAAAATCATGATTAAATTTAAAGTTGCTAAAGTCACTCGACTGCAACTCGACTACAACCGGTGTCTACGCCAAGAAAGAAGAAGAAGAAGTATGAAGTCATGAAATAATTTTTTCGGAACATATGTAAGTATGTACATACACATATGTACATACATGTGTGTATGTATGTAAGGCCACCACATTGTACATATAAAAATGCGAAAAAAAACATTTTTTTTACTTATAGATGAAAATCACACCCCCCAAAAGTTACATTTGGAAAAAATAGTATAATATTATGTTCTGCAAAAAATTTTGGCGATTGGATAATGGGAAGACGTGCCGCAACGAGGGTAAAGTGACCATGTTTTACAAATTTTGAATGTACATATAAAAATGCGAAAACAAAAATTTTGTTTTACTTACAGTACAAAATTTACACTGCCTTTCCCAATTTCGCTAAAATAGTACTATTTTGTTAAATTTCATTACAAATAAATAATTTCCATACATGAGAAGAGTTTTTTAAATTCATTCTTAGATGGGAAACTTATTCATGATGTTTTTACATCACGAAAATATCATCAAACCTTTTTTTAAACTGTTCCCAAAAATTGAGAATAGTTAATTTATGGCATTATTTGTTTTAAAAGTGAAAAATTGTGACCAAATTTAAAGTGGAAGGTATAAAGCCATTAAACCATTTTTTCGGGACTTAAAAGAAATGCAGAAATATAAACAACATTATTTTATTATTATTATATTACTGTTTCCAAATATGGGAGCAATTTTGTACGACAATATTAAATGGAAAAGCTATATATGTAATCATATATTAAGGTCATGGGAAAAAACACCAAAGCCTTCGTTAAACTGTTCCCACATACATATGGGAACAGTATTTTTATCAATATAAGACAGAAAATCGATTTGTTGATATTTGTAGATTGTAAAAATTTCACCAACACTTTCTGAAAACTGTTCCTATATATTGAGAACAGTAAATAATGATGTTATTTGATAAATTATGATCCAATTTAAAGTAGCAAGTATAAAGTATGAAATATTTTTACCTGCAGTACTGTTCCCATACTTGAGAACAGTTTTGTTATTCACTTTTATTATATCTATATCATTAATGCCACAGTGCCACAGTTAAAAATTTACACAGACTTGACCAATTTCTCTTAGTGTAGCAATTTGAGTACAATTTCTTGCCGCATTTCTCCATTTTTTTCATTTGCTGCTTTCCATTGTGCAATAAGTACTTGCCAATATTTGTATGCAACTCTCACCGCTGTCAGCCCATATTTGTAAATCACTTAAAGAACTCGCCAGCGGCAATATTGACAAGCCAGCCAACGATCGACAACAGCCGGCTGCAGCGTGGGGCGTAGAGTGCTCGGCGGGTTCGTATGTATGTGCGTATTCCTTAGACAGCCCTGCGCGCGCTGCAAAGCGGTTTACCACATTTGGTTAAAACGCGGCAACAGCGCCCCTGGCAACACAAGAAACAACAATCAAATACACTTAGGGCTGGGCTGGCCAGCGTTAGTCGCGCTAATGGCCGCCAATTGCTGCCGCTGCTGCTGCTGCTGCCGTTGTTGTCTGCATTGCAACACGTGCATAGTGTTGTGTCTAATGCCAATTGTGTTTGCTGCTGCTACTGCTGCTGCTTGTTGTTAGGCAATGTTATTGCATTTGTTCTTGCAGACGATATTTTTTATTGCTGTCGCTGTTGTGCTTTATTTTTGCTGGTGTGGCAATAGCGCACTGGTCGCTCCTTGTTTGCGAAATTCGCGCGAAATGCCCGTACGTTTCGTATACTGTACGCGCGACGCATGCGCGTGCGCACGTTTTCGCCACAAATGGAGTTATCAACCAAAAGTGTCTTCATTGCATACACACACACACACGCGCAGTCGTGCTTAACGGCAATGCCGTTGCCTGCACATGACTTGCCACATCAATTGGTTGGCGTAATTTTCCAAGGAAAATGTTTGCACGCTTTTGTCGCTGCCGCATTGCCGTTGCCACTAATGTTGCATGCAACATGTGTTGTCTGCGCACTTATTTTGCGCGTAGTTGTCAGCGCTATTTGTGATTGCAAACCTCTCACCGCGTCCACTTTTTCTTCGCTGCTGTACTTCATTTGGCATTGCAACTAATGAAGAGCACAATATAACACATGTCTAGCGACAACAGCAACAATAAATTGCATTATCGAAAATAGTGTAAGAGAAAAGCAACAACACCACCTAACATTGCTATACCCATGAGGCAGCGGTGCACACGTAGGGGCTGCAGTTAAGGCCTAAACACTTATTAGACATGTTTGGCTGGGCAAGTGGAAGTCAAAACAAATACACTTGCAACCAGCAGGCTGCAAAGTGATATAAGCACTCACTATTGTCGCTTGAAATTTTATAGAAAGAAATGCATTATCCACAACATAATGTGATGCAAGCACTCCTTGCAACATATTCAGTGTTTTAGTATATTGTACAAGTAATTGAACTGATTAAAAAGTAAAAATAGAGAACTGTTCCTAGTGCACTGAATTCTAATTGTGTGAAAGATATGCATAATTAAACGAAAAATTTAAAAATTGGAAACTGTTCCCAAAGCATTAAAATTGAAACTGTTCAGAAAATATGTATGTTTAAATGACGAATGCTGCTATTCTATGCTAAAAAAGTAAAAATATTCAACTGTTCCCAATACCTTGAATTAGAATATAGAAAATGTGCATGTTAAGATAATAAATTTCACTTAATTATGCTTAGTAATAAAAAATTAAAAATAAATAACTGTTCCCAACTTAAACTGTTTAAAAATATGCATGTTTGATTAACAAATTTGACTAGTTTATGTTTAAGAACCAAGAATTCGGCAAAAGCAACTGCACCCAAAAAGTGGGAACAGTTTTTAGTATGTGCTAAATGTCTTATAAGCAAAACTAATAACAATAACAGCAGCATACATAAACTTTTAACTGTTCTCAGTTCCTCGGTATGCGAATTATAAAATATTTATCGCTTATTTTTACTCATAAAGTAATTGCTTTCAAACTTCAAAGGCATTCTTCCCGTTTATGTAGTTAAACACTTTACAAAAATCCATTCCCACGCATTTCAACTGCCAGCGTGAACTATTTTTAAACCCGTCAATCGGTATTTTTCAGCCATTATTTGCCGCGGATGCATATAAACTATTTCCATAAAATTACTACATGCCACTTAATGTTCGAAAAGTTGAAATACCACTTTTGTATTTTCGCTTGGTCATCATTACAATTTTTTGCCTTTTGCTAGGCATGCGCGTTGTTGACATTTATTTTTACGCAGCACTCATCAATTGAGAAATTGTTGGCTACAATTAAAAAAATTACATGTACGTGCCATAACATTTACCATGACCGCGTGACGCGAACGCCTGCGCCTGCTTACATAAATACCCGATGCGACCGACATCCATCATGCGATTTAGTGCACGCTCATATGTGTGTGTGTGTGCGTGTGTGTCGGGCATAAGTGGCACACTAACATTTCAGTGCGACTAATGCCACGCCAAACTGGAACACAGGAGAATGCCGCTGATAACAGCAAAAGCGTGCGCGCCTTCATAGAAAATTGACAGAATCGCCACTCGAATGCCATCACATCAGTCAGCCGCCATCTTCATCGCTCAGCTCCCTCACACACGCGCACACAAACGCTTCAGCGCTAGCTGCTTGCTACAGCTACTGCTATTACAATCTTGCTGGTTGGCTATTTTTTTGACTTGCTTGTTGGTGGCAAAGTGTGCCGTTGCCGCTGAAAGTTCCTCATCCTGTGCTGATGACGGCGATGATGCCATCAGCGCGCGCTCAAGCCAACAAACCAAATCCTATTCACGGTCTACGAAAGTCCCAACTACAATGCTTTGCACTGCTGTTGGCGGTCAATAATTTTCGCTGCTGATCTGGTTTATACAGCATTCATAAGCTTTGCGCACACACACACACATCATTATGTGCTTTTATAGCTTCGTTTGCTTGGCATCTCGTTCTATGGAAGTTATAAGCAGAAATGTTTAATAACATATATCATACGCTTACAACAAATACGAGTATTTGCTGCGGCGCTTCGTGATTGGGAAGATACAACTAGCATACTCGCACATGCATTATACTACATGTATGTATGTGTGCGTGTAGGTAGCTAATCGTTTATCTCTTCTTGCCGTAGATCATTGAGTGCTCGGTGTCGATTGCCAGGTCGTTGCGAAATCGCAAAACGCTAATGATACGATTTACTCGCCGTGTGATTAAGATGAGAAGACAAGATGCAAAAGTGTACATACATATGTATCTATACATAAATTTTATGTACATACATTTGTATGTATATGCACTCTTGGCACGCACAAGCAGCGTTCTACCAAGTAACAATTACTGCTTTGGTTCACGGTTTGCTTTTGCTATTTTGTTTACAAGTAAGCATAAAAAGAGGAAGAGTGTAATAGCAAATAAGAAACGAATAAAAATAAGCAAACGGAAGCGTTAAAAGTTATGCGAAAGCCAATAAATTTTACATTTTTTTTTATTTGGTGATTTCAATGAAATAAGCTTCATAGAAAGGTTAGATAGGAACAGTTTTCGCTTCAGAAATTATTATTAAATTGAGATTTAACAACATATGTATGTGGTTGTAACAAAAACGTATTTGAAAACAATCAATAAATAAAAATTTACAAATTGGGAAGAGTTTCAGCTACCAAAAAGTGCTACAATTTACTATTAAAAAATATGAAAATGTGGAAATATTGTTTGTGTGAAATATTTTTAGTACGTAAGAGTAAAGTAATATTTAAAAATCGTTTGTTGAAAAATTGGGAACAGTTTTTGTTAAGTAAAATCGCCTCAAATCACCCATAAGCATTTAATATTTGTGCTATAATACAGTTTTGAAATAAAATAAAAAGTGAGAACAGTTTTTATTTTAATAAAATCACACAAAGAGAGTTTTTGTGTGTGTGCATTTAATATTTGTGCTATAATACATTAAAAAAAAACATGGGAACAGTTTTTAATAATTCAAAACGAAAGAAATTAATTTATCAGCATTTAATAACTGACATACAATACATTCTTGAAAGTAAATAAAAAGTGGTAAAATTTTTTTTTATAAAATCGAACAAAAACGCTCATAAATATTTAATATTTGTTCTTCCATAGAATTGTAAAAGAAAATCTAAATAGTAATTATTTTTATTTAACCCATTTACACAAAACATTCCACAAGCATTTAATAATTGTGCGATAATACAATTGTAAGGGTAATTAAAAAGTGGGGACAGTTTTTTCTCAACAAAATCAAACAAAAGCACACTTAAGCACTTAACTTTGTTTCTATAACACAATTATGACCGAAATAAGAAATGGGAACAGTTTTTTAAAACCATAGATGTATAAGTATAGTTCTTAAATGCTATTTGTGCTTTTTTGTTGAATATTTAGATACAATTTAAATGTTGAAAACTGCATTCGATGCTCTAAATTAACAGAAAGAAACATATATTTTCATTTCTGTTATCTTATTAATATATCCAAATTCCACAAGAAATAATTAAAAACGTTTAAAAACTAGATACATGTAACCTAACTTATATTCCGCTCTAAATCTTGTGCGCATTTGCATGCCTTCAAACCTCTTCCCAATTCCAGTATCACTAGTAGATTGCTTGCAACACTCGCATATTTGTCTTTTGAAATTAATCGTTGGCGCCCAATCTTTCCTTTGCGCTAAACTCGAATGAACACATGTAGTCATTTAACATTGACATTGTTGCCTCAAAAGGTGCGCCCTCCAATTTAACATTCCCGACGATGTAACAAACGCTTTCCCTTCAAAAGGGCAACACACACGTTTACATGCTTATACTTGGCGCTTCGCTATTTTATTGTTGAATCTTGTCTAACCAGTTGGCAGCGAGGCAGTAAACGGCGAGCGCAACTCCTTGCCGTGGTGTGGTGTGACGTGTTGTGGGGGAGACCAAAACAGATCCTTGCCAAAGCGTGTTAGCATAACCGCCTGTAACACCAAACCAACAACATATGACGCAATGTTGCAACATGTTGCAGCAAGCAGAAGTCAATTGTTGTAGTGCGTAATGCAAGATAACATGCAATCGCCGAAGCGACATGCGCTAGTGTTGCTTCATTTAACCAGGTGTCGACACTGATCTGTAATGACAACAACATATTTTCATGCTCATGCTCACCACCACGGCAGTGTAGTGCCTGCCTGGCTGCAAACTGGATTGAGGAAGTCAAAGGAAATAAAGTATTTCAAATGTGATTAAAGTGTAGCCGTGGACAGAGGGAAAAGATGATAGCAAATAATTTCCAATAAAGTGGAGTTACGAGAGTAAGAGAGGATAAAAACTTGATTGCGATCCAGTCTTGTATAGCCAGCTGTTTGGGAACGGCAGCAATTGATCCACGAATGTTAATACTATTTGGTTACTATATTTCGACATCGTTGACTTTTGAGATTTGGTGACTTCCTTCCTAGTTTCACTGAGACTAACGTTCTCACATCCATTCTCCATCACATCTATTAGAGTAGAGGGAAACCAATCCGTGTGAAGGCTTAGAGAGATGAAGCTTTATTGGGTTCAGCGATGTGACAAAATTGAAGATTCCAGTGCTGGCAAAGCAAAGATTGGAAAATTCTGTTAGCAAAGCGAGAGTTCAAATCAAGTCGTGATATGGAGTTACCGTATCTTAGGCTTGCTACTCACATTGAACATTTTGTTTCGCAAGCTACACAGTCGAAGTCTCCTCGGTGAATCTAATAAAAAAATCTAGAAAATTTTTCAACGAAACCAAAGCTAACTTCTAACTGACCGCTTACATTCAGGTCTGACAGCGCAGCTAATATGCAACGATTCCGATGACTCATTCGTATGGCGCTTAACCGAAGACGAAAAAAAGCTAATTAATACACACACAACAACAACGACATGCATAATAAATTATCATATGAAAGTGAGCGGTGGAAAGTCATTGGACATAAATTTAGAAAAACAAAAACAAGAAAGAATCTAAAGATTCTTAATTAACCTGACCGAACGGCTGCAGCAACAGCAAAAGCAGCCACGCCGCACACATTGCCAGCAGCTGCCAACAACAGACAAAAGCAGCAGTAAACAAACAAACAAACTGCAACAACAACAAACGGTGCATGAAGAACAACAAAAGTACTTAAGGCAAAAGCGCAGCCAGGCGTTGGATGCCATTGGCAACGGTAACTTGTCAAACAGGTGTTGCAGCCGTTACGGATGAACAGCAACACGAACAACAACAACAAAAAGAAAACAAAAAATGATCAAAAGTCGCTGGCAATGCAATAGCGCGTAAAGAAACCGAATATCAACAGAATGACAACAACATTTGGACACTTATTTTACTTTGTTGCACACAGCCACGCACTCAAGCATTTGCCCAAGCAAGCAAGTTATCCAATATTCACTTGTACATATGTATATGTGTATGTATGTGTATATTTATGCATACATATGTTCTGATATATGGTAACTTTGGCTTGCAACATAGCGCGCGGTGCCGCTTACATTGAAGGTCAGCAACTTTTCAATGCAGCAATAACGACAACAACCAGCGCCAGCTTTATCAATAACAACGGCAGCCACAGCCACAGCCGCAGCAGCAGGCACCAGCTCTTACGCCGGCAAGAATCGTGCTGACGGTCCTCGCCGTTTCGCCGCCTCACCGGTCATAACCTGGTAATCCGGCCCGTTTGTCTGGCATGCCATCGACATAGTCATCGCTGCTGCGGCTACTGTATTGTTGTTACCCACGGCTGCAGCGGCTTGCTATAAAAAAGTTTAAATTACAGCTACTTCATGCGATAACACACACACGTACACACGAATGTACCAAGTGTAAGTAGCAGGGTAAGGAAGATAGAGCAGGAGCCAGCATAGAATGTGTCATGTGGCGTCTAAAATGCAAATTGTTACATATTTAATTAAGAAAAAATAATTGGCTGTAAATTTATTTTTAGCTGCACTTGCTGCAACAGGTTTGCAATAAAATAGAGTATTTTAGACTCAAGCTAGATGAGATGGTAGTCGTAATAGCTTGCAATGGATGAAGCTGAAGACATATTTAGAACTACTTAAACGTAAAGCGAAAGAATGCTGGCAAAGATTTCGTTAGAGAACAGTTTTATAAAATGGGAACAGTTTTACTAAACTCACTTTTTGGAGCACTTTACTAGAAATAAAACGTAAAGAGAAAGAAACGCGGCTATGAAGTTGTTTTGGAATAGTTTTATAAAGTAGGAACAGTTTTTAATAACATTTTGGACTAATTAAAAACAGAGGAACTGATACATATTTCCCACAAGCTCTTATTCAATGTTAAAAATCATGATATTTTTAAGCCTGTTGCCGGCTGGTTGTAAGCACTTTCAATTTCCAGCCCAAAGCTACGTTGCCTTATACTGCATTGATGCACACCACTACAAACTAGCGCCTAGGTTAAGTCAATAGCGCATATCGCATACCAAAGCCATGACGCAACAACGCACAATAACAAACAAACCACAGCAGCCATAAAGCAGCAGCAGTGCATGGCATAGCACCAGCGCGCAGTAGCCACCACCAAACGACCTCAGAAGGCGACGCAGTTACGTTGTCCCCAAAACGAAATTCTACACACAACAAAGGCAAAAGACACCAAGTCAAAAAGAGAAAAAAACGTGTTCGTAAAATTATACAGAAATATACATAATGAAGTCGAGAAGAGAGAAGAATGTTGTAAATTCCACATTTGCCGCATTTAAACCGGCAATTGAAGCGTTTAGCTGCTTTGGTTGCGTTAGAACTACAACAAAATGCCGGCAGCAGCGCACGCCCACATTGCTGGCGTGCTGGCTTGCTGTCGCGTTGCAAAGGAAAACGAACGCAACGCAATTTGCGTGCAAGTGGTTCCACGCGTTATGTGCGCATGCGTGTGCTTGGCGCGACGTACAAGCAAATAAAAGGAAAACGGCTGGTAAACGGCAAGCAAAAGTGCGAAAATCAAAAAGTAAAAATATGAAAATTTGTGCCTT
Organism: Bactrocera neohumeralis; assembly: GCF_024586455.1. Taxonomy (NCBI): domain Eukaryota; kingdom Metazoa; phylum Arthropoda; class Insecta; order Diptera; family Tephritidae; genus Bactrocera; species Bactrocera neohumeralis. The sequence goes on along the minus strand of NC_065921.1, from coordinate 88,429,710 downwards.
GGCAAAGCTAGGAATTTATGGGGTGAGAACAGTAGTGAGAGGGAGAGTTTGTGTCGCTGCATGTGCGAAGGCAGGCATGCGGCAAGCCAAAGTAGGCAAGTCCGCAAGCCACTTGCCGCAAAGTAGACATACATATATACATATGCATAAGGCATAACGCAGTTCGTAGACGTAAATGATGAAGTATTAAAGATTATTTGCTACGCGAGCTGGCCACTAGGAACTGTATAACAGTGAAGAGGTTTTGATAAAGAATAGAAAGGGGATAAGTTGTATGTTTTCAATTAAGGATGGTGCAGAAAAATTGAAATGTTCTCAAAAATAGACTGGGAACAGATTTTTTTGGTTCTAAAAATTGTTTTAGTAATAAAAAAACATTAAGAATTATTTTCTGATATAAACAGTGCTTCACGTCAAAGAAATTTTTCAAATTTAAAACTGGGAACAGTTTTTGGTCATAACAAATTTATTAAATTTATTAATTTTTTTTTAAACTAAATTAAGCTAATATAGCTGACACCAAATTAAGTTTCATTAAGAACTGCCAACTACGAAGAGCAGTAGCAGCTTATTTTAAACTGGGAACAGTTTAAACTGCCAACAGTTTTATGCAAATACGACCGATTATACAAGTTATTCGCTAGTTTTAATCTACTTTGTTGTGAAGTTCTCTAGAAAAGGCTTGACCAATCTCTATAATAACAAGAAATACCCTACATCCAGTTGAATACTTATGAAACAAAAAAATTTTAACTTCAGTTGCACCGCAAGTTTGTATGACAGCTATATTATATAGTTAACCGATCTCAGCAAATTCTTCGGAGATTGTAACGTTGCTTTATATAAAAGCCTTTGTCAAATTTCATGAAAATACATTATATCTTCAACTGAAAAAGTTTTCCATATAAGCACTTGAAGCAAACAAACAAACTGAACGATAGAGTTTGATATCGGCCATTCCGACAAATGAGCAGCTTTTCGTGAGAAAAGGTCGAGTCCGAAGTTTTAGATCGATATCTCGAAAACTAGTTCGTATATATTTTCAGATGGACGGACGGACAGACAGACGGACATGACTAAATCGGCTCAGGTCGTCATGCTGATCATTTAGGTTACTTTATATCTGACTTATTTTTGAGTGTTTCAAAAATCATGGCAAACTTTTTTCAGTATATAAACACTTAAAGAAATTTTGAGAATTTTTATTGAAAAAATTTCCTACAGGGACACTGAGCATGCATAATATAGACCACAGCAATAAATACAGACACGGTTACGGACAATTCGCTTTGAAGTTGGCAACCTTTGAAAGAATGCGGACTTGCCAGTTCAACACAGCAATAAAACGAACTTAACCAACCTGAAGGAAAAGGAAATAAACAAATAGTGCAACCACATGCACACATAAGTACATAGACGGTTGTTGTTGTTGTATTTGTGCCTAGATAATGAATATGAGAAATAAATAAACGGAAAACGGAAAACGGAAAGGGAATGCCAGCAGCCGCAAATAGGTGTGAAAAAATCACCTCATGCCTATGTGTATGGCGGATATGTGTGTGTCGCAGTATATGCGGCAACGGTATGGCATGGAATAAATTCATAATGATTTGTGTTGCCACACGATTTTTTGCACCATTTTGTTTACATTCATGAAAAGTAAAATAATAAAATGCTAAAAGCGCACCAAAATGCCGTCAGCAGCAGGAGCAGAAGTTGAGGCGAGATATGTTGAGTTGGCAGCGGGGTGTAGCAGTAAGCTCATATAATTTGTGGCATACTATATGTTGCATGCTTATGTCGCCGTCGCTGCAGTGCAACTATATAAAATAGGAGTTGCATTCCAAGCAGCTGCCGGCAAGTAAACGCTTGTTACGGCAGCAGCAGCATAGAAGAATTGTTGCACGTGCTGGTGCTGTAGCTGCATGGCGGAGAGCTATGCGGTGCACTGGCGCTTGCGGCATGCAACAAGTAGAAAACAAAATGCGCTTTGTAGTCTGAGAATGAAAATTAAAGCGCAAAATTCTTACCACAATTGTGTGGCATGCCATGCTGTTGCACGAACCAATGCGGTTTGCGGCTGGCGGTCTCTGACCATTACCGCCGAATTGCGGTGCAAAGCAATCGACCTAATAATGAAAAAAGGTGGGCACTCAACTGGGCTCAGTGCCGCTGGCAGCCGGCGTAGCGGCGAGGGATTGCAGTTTGAGGTCGTTCAATGACTCTGCGCACCGGTTGCGCGCCCGGTTGCATGTGCAACATTTTTTCTCATGAGAATTTCGTTTTCAATTTTTACTTTTTTGCTCAATGAAAAAAAGGTGAGAGTGTTTATTTGCGTGCTGTGAAAATGCAGCCAAAGGAAATAAACTGTTCTCAGGCATGACGGCACAGTTTTGCGGTTGAGGAATTTCGTATTTTGGGAAATAAATTCGGAGTTGTACGAAGCGTGTTAAAAGCGGAGAGTTTTGTAAGAAAATTACGAATTCATTGATGGAAAAATAAATAAGAATACAGCAAGCGTAGTTGCAGTTGACTAAAAGTGTGTGTTGGAGCCTTGCTTAATTGACACTTTAGTTTATCGTAAAGTCTTCACAAACTTCTCAGATGCCACTAACTACCAAAAAAATAACTAACTGGTAATATAACTGGTATTAAATTTAGTTAATATAACCTATATTCTCAACAGCAAATTTTTGCTTTTATATTGTTAATCAGCCATTTAATTCTTTACTAATAATTGTCATTTTCGATTCTTCTTCATTTTCAGTGCTCCAAAGATAATAACAAAAAAAGCTACCAACTCCGTCGTTCATACCACTGAAGCCTTACTCTAATTACTTGCGCCGCCCGGCAGCCTAAATTATGCGCCTCTTCAAGACACGCAAGTCTATCGACACATTTGGCAGCGCTAACACCAACACCACCAGCATCCATCCGTCATATCAGCAGCACTATAACAACGGCACACAAACCGCCACGCCCACACCGACCGCCACAACATGCGCCGTCAAATTCAGCAAAACCATCGCCGGCAGCACAGCCATTTCATCGTCGCTACCCGATCTGCATGATTCGCCCGTCATGATCCTAAGCTGTACGAATCTGAGCGCTAGCCACACGCCCACACCGCGCACACCCACCAGCGTCGGCGTGCTGAGCGCCAGCAATAGCGGCGCCTCCACACAAACGCACTCACCTGCCGCAGTTGGTGGCGCGGGTGGTGGCAGCTACACACACAACTACAGCAGCCACAATAGCAGCGGACGTCAAACGCCGTCAGCGCTGTCGGTGGCTTCATTGAATGATGCTGCGCTGCAGCGATTGCATCATCATCATCAACAGCAACAGCAACATCATAGCACCACACACTTATTTCAAAATGGCAGTGGCGGCGTTGGAGGCGGCAGCAAGTGCAAAAGTAACACTTTGTTGGTGAATTATGGTGGCAGCAGCAATAATATTGCGACAGCGCAACATTATTACCAAAAACTCGGCCAGCAGACCTTGGGGCAACAGCGCAACAGCTCGTCATCGAGTAGCTGCATCTACGAGAAAAGCAGAAATGCGAGTTGCCACAATATTTCATTGATGCCAAATGGCGACAAGGGTGGTGGCGGCGCTGGTGGCAGTGGCGGTGTCACACCAATGAAGAGTTGCAGTGGTTCAACAATATCGCTGATGGCGTCAAACGGTAAGTGGTGTTATAAGAAACCGAATTTTGTATGTGGGTGAGCTCGAAGTGTTGCTACGCCGGTACATAATATATACATTAGAGCGGGTCGATTTGTTTTGCTACAAAATCACTTACATACATATGTGGGAAATATTCTACGTATCATTCTGCACAACTTTGCCTAAGAGACTATGAGTCTAAAACCAGTTTCGAGCCAGCGATTTTAAGGGGAAGTTTGAAAAGCCTGATGTTTTGCAGGTTGTATTGGAGATATGTGATATAGTTGTCCGAACACGTAACTTAATGAATCGCATGCGTATATCGTCACCTAAAATACAAAACAACGTATCACCAAAAAAATCGAAATTGAGTTTTTTATTGCTTATGATTCACTACATCATATTACATATGTATAAAGACCACAAAATTTTCAGCTTCCGCTGTCAGACTAACCAATATATAACCAATATATAACCAATATAATACAATATATATAACCAATACATAACCACTATATAACCATTTTATAGCCAAAACTCAAATTTTATTTCAATATTAGTGCTTTCAATTATATCGCTTTTCCTTCGCCTGTAAATTTATGAAAAGTGATGTTGAGTTATTTTGCATTTTAGGCGACGACATGTATATACATATCTCGATCCAATACTAACGGTTATGTTTTAAAATTTCTGAAAATAAAATACTTTACTAACTCAAAACCAAAGTAAATTTAAATTGCCCTGAAAAAAATTAATTTTAATAGTTCTTATGTTTTATGCACATACTTTCTTTATTTATATATAGTATGTAGTATACTTTCTTTGAACCACAAACTTCTTTCTTTTCTGCTCAGGTCATTTGCCCAACTATCAATTGGTCACCGCAGTGCCTGTTGTCATATTGGATGACGAAAAGAAAACCACTTCAAACGGCGGCACGACAACTGCAAATGCGGCAACGACCTCAACAACATCCGCTACAACAACAGCAACACCAGCGAGCATAACTGCCAATAGCGCCACAAGAAATGGTGAGTGCTTTTCAATATTTATACACTGAAGAGGGTATATTAAGTTTGTTATGATGTTTGTATTACCCAAAAATAAACTCTATAAAGTATATATCCTATATATAAATGATCAGCATGACGAGATGAGTCGGTTTAGCCGTGGCCATCTGTCTGTATATATGCGAATTAGTACCTCAGTCTTTGAGATATCAATTTGAAATTCTGCACCTGCCCTTTTCACATCAAGAAGTTACTCATTTGTCGGAACGGTCGATATCGGTCGACTATAGCATATATCAAACAAACTGAATGATTGGAAACAGTAGCTTGTATGGAGAACTTTTTTATTTAATGAGATATCTTTAAGAAATTTCGCATGTCTTATTATCTAAAGCAATGGTACAATCTCCGAAAAAAGTTTTCAAATCGGATCACTATAGCATATAGATGCCATACAAACTCACCGATCATAGTTCTTGTAACGGCACTTTTGTATTTGTGTTTTATAATTCAAATAACACTTATAGTAGTTATTCGGAGGGCAGAAAAGTTGAAAATTATTTGAAAAACTCAAAAATTCATTCGGAAAACCAACAACAAACAACACCGCATATCAGTGTGCAGAGCTTCGAATATAGCGAACTCTCACCTCAGAGTATAAAATAAAGCTGAGTGGTATAGGAGTTCAGCGAATTTGAGAAATTTTTTGATAAAACTGCTGCAACTGAAGTAATAGACTTAAAATTCAATTTTATTAAGTATTTACCAAAATTACTTTAATTGACCACCACATGGTAACGCTCGACCGCGGCAGCTTTCGTGGCAGAACTGTTTCTCACGCGCCATTTCAGCAACATTTATACGCGCCTTGAATGAGAGTTGTTCTTGTTGTACATTGTAATATCCAAATTTCGGCAGTATTTTATATAAAGGCACAGTTTGGAACGGATGTTTGTAATCTCAAGTTCCGAAAACTGCATTTTTGCATGCTTGTTTGTATGTATGTATATGCTTACCACAAAGAAAACTACGAAGCAACAGCGAAAATTCTTTGATTTCTGCTCGCTACAAATTATCTGAAATTTCTCTACAATTTAAGAAATACACACATGTATTTACTTATTTTTGTTGCTGTGATCACGTACGAGTGTGAAGATTATTATTTTGCATTTATTGCTCTGTTACCGTTTCCTTTCCAATACAAACACATTAAGTGGTAATAAGCACATACACACATGCATAAATATGCGCGTAAATCAGTTTGTGTTGATAGTGATGTGCACTTTTTATTCGGTACTCGCATGGAAGTGGTGATTTTCACCAAAAAAAAAATTCTGCAAATTTTTTGTTTTATAAATTTGTGTGTATAATTGTTGGGTTTATATTGCAATAGAACTTTTTATGAAATAAGGAAGAGAAATTTTCAGAAATAGTCAATATTTTTTGGTGCTTGAATAGCAAATTTCTTATGATATTTACACCACAGATCTAGAAAACTGTAGGATATGTCTAGAGCAAGGCACCAGGGAAACAATGGAACATATCTTGTGCACTTGTCCCGCATTGGCAAGATTACGCTAAAAGCAACTGGGGTTCCCACGGTATGAAGCACTGGAGGAGGTATCGATAGTGAGGCCGCTGAGTCTGTTAAAATTTGCATCAAGCGCAGGCATCCTAAAATATGACTACTCCTCATAGACCTAGTGACTGAACTCCATCTGGTATCGAAAAGAACCAAAACTGGTCACCAGATTAACCTAACCTACACCACTTAAGCTATCCAAGCCTGCTTTGTATCATTATTGGAGAGCCGCCGAATGTTGTTTTCCTTTGGATCAGTCATTGCTAGCTTCTCAATATAGTCTGTTATTCACGATTACTCAAAGAAATTAGTCTATCAGAGTCTTTGCTTAATTTATGAGCTCAATTCTCAAGCCCATTTATTGATATAATTCGGTCACAAAAAGTCCGACCAAAAATAGGTGACGCTTTCACATATAATTTAATCATTCCCAGCATTCTCTGGTATTATTTATACCTTAAACAATAAATTTTAACGTGGCAAATCAAAAAGTTGTCACTCATTTGTTTGTTTCGTGCCTGAACCCCGACGCTCTGAAGGCATGTTAATCTGAAAGGTCTCTTTTTTCCGGTAATGTCACTTATGTACTTTCTCGTATGTATAAAATTTCTCGTATAAATTAGAATTTCAACCTAAGTTTATATCTGTACTCTTTTCTATACAAAATCCTTTTTGCTGCAGCAACTGGTCTCATGGCTCACATCACTATCACTGCTTCACTGCTGAGCGCATTTCACCACCAGCCATGCTCTGTTAACACACATTCATAGAAATGCGTTTATTTTTTATTCTGTTACTTTTATGCTTTTAAATTGGATTTCTTGTATGATTAACTCGCTCTTTTACTCTTTACGCCGTTGCGCCTTCTTTTCTCATGTGCTTTTATTAACTGCAAATTGCCTTAATTTTCTTGCCAATCAACTGTGGCGATCTGCAGACAAAGAAATCATTCTGTGTTTTGCACAATAATACAAACCAACAAATCGAGGTAAGCGCAGTCGAGAGTTATGTTGGTTATATTTGTGTGTTTTTTCTTGTTTTGAAAAATCAAAAATATTATATAATATATGATCAATATACATATATATGCATGAATGATAAAAGTTAATAAATAAAAAAATATGAATATTACACATATCGCCCAACAGAGCAAAATAAGCCATCAAGCCGTTGTTATCCGAATATGAAGATTGAATAAATTAAACAATCTTCGGACTTATCGACAGTAACGGTGCCAAAAATTATTAATTTTATTGCGGAAGAGATTCTCTTCTTTATTTTTTATTTTGATAACTTATTACTTTTATTTTTCGCGTTTTCAACTCAATGTTGACAGAGATTGCTACTTGCTAATCACTAAAACTCATAATTCAAATCTGGCAATATAAATATGGAATTATCAAGCTACCGAAGCCCACTTAATTCATCATTGGTACACCAACAAATTCCACTGTGGAAAATAAATTCGCATGTCAAATTAAAGCAATCAATTTGAAGAGTTGGAATTTTAGCAAATACTTATTGTAGCTTCGACTTTGATTTTATAATGAATCAAAATAAATAGATGTGACCAAGGAGAATATTGAGTTTTGGAATCAGAAAGCTTCAAATATTTATTTGCTCTTACAATATACAATATATGTATGCGGCAAAAGAAATAACTTCAATAACTCGAAATTGTGTCTGTTTCTCTAATTAAGGCCAACAGCATCTTGGCAAGCGATAATCGAATTCAGTCCTTTGAGGCGCACCCTATCTTCCTACCAAATTTGAGCCGGACTGTTGGAATTGTTTTTCCTTATTCTTTCTGAATTAAATAAACTTATGATGAATTCCTCTTAACACATATTCGAAAAAGTCGAAGAAGTTACAGGCATTAAAATGTATCCAGGGATAACATGTGCATGGGTTACCGATGCTTTTAAGTCATAGCCGACTGTTATAGACATAGAGATATCCTAAACTAGCTTTAAATAAGTTTGAATAGATCATATCCTCTCAAGGTTGAATTACAATAGCGGCTTCCAGACGTGAATAGAGAAAAGTGTAGAATGCTATCTCAATCGATGCCGACGGGTCCAAATTTGACTGCGGAGTGATTGATATCTCTCCCTCCATCCATCTACCAAACTCAGCCAGCATTTTTCAAGCGGAAATACATAACAGGCATAGAGAAGGCTTTGGAGTTCTACTGGATAACAACGAAAATATACAGAGAGCTGCTATATACACTTATAGCCAGGCAGCATTGCTAGCCTAATGGTCGCCAAAGATAAACTCAAACGTGGTTAAAAAATGTAGGCAGTCTTTAGGCTCACTGGCAGGTAACTCGTCTTGTCTATAAATAGGGTTTCCAGTCAAAAAGACATTTTTGGCAACGAAAAAGCGGACGAGTTGGACATGTCTAGAGCCTTTGGATCGCTCTACGTGGGCAGGGATCACATCACACGCATCGCGTCCAGCAAGCTCCTGGAATTATTCTATATGTTCTTGCTATAAATACTCCGTCCGTAATGACCGCGAACTCTACAAAAAAGCTGCATCCGTCATAACTAAGCATAAATATGTAAATTTGTAAGAAATGATTGACAAAGCCATGATTATTTCAAGCCTCAGTCATTTACAATAAAAAATAAGAACCATCAATGGTAATTACATAATACAGTAGCCAAAGCAAAACGAGAAATAAAACAATTGAAAAAATATTTTGATTTCCAATGTTTGACAGCGCCCCGGGGCCAAATGTGAGCTTAACATTTCTGCTATGCAAGATGAAGAAAAAATGGAATTGTTGATAATGGAAATAAAAAATGTGCAAAAATTAAAAAAAAAATACATGAGAAAAGAAAAAGGCACAACATCCTAATGAAATATGAGCGCGTTGAACTTGATGATGATAAAAAGGCATATAAAAGTTGCATTGAGACACGCGAACTTGGCAGGTTTTGGGCCGAGACGCTACGTCTGAGTAATTTTATATAAATTAAGGCCGTCAGCGCGTAGTAAATTATCTCCATGGGCAGGGGATCGCACGACAACAAAAGCGCGCAGATTTGGCTTTACTAGCAAAGTGTCTGTATTTCCTGGCGTTTGAATAATTCAGCGCCGATAGGTCGATATTGAGCGCCTCAGACTTTACTTTAAACGCAAAATATTAGCTTTTGTTGTAAAAATTAAAAAAAACTGTACACGCAGTGATACTAGTTACAAGCATAGCAACAGCAACAACAACAACAACATAGGTACGAACGTTTCTTTGTCTGCCTGCGCATACATAAATGCAGACGACTACGAATGTTCGAAATTAAGTCAAATTAAATGGAAATTAAAATAACTCGCGTCAGCGCTGCACATACTAAGTAAGCGCATACTCGTATACCACACAGTGCCAACAGCGACGTCGAAAATTTGCATACAATGCACGCATGCAACATTTATCAGGCGGCGAACCAGTTTGCTCGCTGAGCTGTGCTCAAATTCGTATTTCATTTTCATTGCTTAAAGTTCATTTTTGCATAGTTTTAAAGCCAAATCCGAAATCACCCGCTACACACTGGCTTTTTGCAACTTTGCGCGGCGGCGGCGCGTCAGTCGTACGCGTTCGTCTCAACCACGCAGACCTAACCAAGTGAAAAGTAAATGAAAATATTGAACATGTTTCAGCTAAAAAACATTCAAATTGCAAGCGAAAACTTTATAAAAACAGAAAGCCTCAAGAACTCAACGGAGATTGTGAAATTGAAATGCGTTTGAAACTCAGGCACATAGCGCCCTGCCTGCGCTTCAAGGTCAAAAGTGCCAAGCGACCTTGGCCGAAGCAAGCGCAACAAAAGTGCGCAAAACACGACAGTTCGAAGCCGAAAACAGTAATGGACATGCATATGATAACGGATCACGACATTGAGGAACAAAATATGGAAGTTGCAGCTGAAGCAGAGATCTCTTTAAATGATAGGCATGCAAAATCTGATTTAAAAAAGAAGAACAAAAATTTGATGAGTAAAGGTGGGCTTAAAAATAATTTTAAAAGTTTAATTAAAAATAAGAATTAATTAAAAAAATTTATTAAAAAAATTTAATTAAAAAAATTTAATCAAAAAAAATATTTCCAAAAAAAAATTGTGAAGTATATGCGCTTTATAAATTTGAACACAGTTGTGATGTCAAAATAAATAGCACTGTGTGGCAATACAAAATGTGGTGACCTTGAGGCAAAGCACGTGTCGTGGTTAAAGGCTGGTCGGTTGATTAGGCAGCTGTTCGTACTCTTCAATTTATGAGCAAACTTTGATACATTCATAAAACAGCTCACTGCCCCTTTTTCCCAACGGTTTCTTCCCACCCACAACTCCCTTATCGATACTCGTATATGGATACCGAAGGAGTCGCCATAGTTCGGTTTGGCGACTCCACAATCCAAGTTATCCGGTATTAAGTCAAAGGGTGTGAGGATATCCGAGTGTTCAGATACGTGTTCTTTTAAGAACCCAAATTCTCTGAGTCTGTTAGCAAATTTCGCAGCCATACAACTTCCGACGATGTTTAGAGGCACAATGTGCCAGATGGCGTTAAGTGCCTTGGTTGGAGTGAACCTTAGTGCACCACACATGCTGATGAGCGCCGCCTGTTGAACGTTCTCGAGTTTCTTTGCAAGTGTGGACTTTTCTTGAGCACTCCACCACATAAAGACTCCATAGAACATAGTGGGCTTGGCTATGGTATCGTAGAGACAGAGAGTAAGTGACCCCAACTTTTGGCAATGGCTCCTCTCCAGCAGTGTAGACTTAGACTCATTTTTCGTCGCCAGTAACAATGCACTTCAAAAATGGATCACTGCTTTGACGTTTGATGAGCAAATCACAGTCGTTCGTTCTATACGAACACGGGAACCCATTTGCCAAGTTTTGTAATTAATCTTAGATGTTTCATGTGCTTTTGTACAGTCGCTTTAGACAAATTTAATCTTTCAGCAATCACTCAAGTTGATATTCGACGATTTCCATCGAATCAATGTCTTTATTCATTCCCATGACAGTCGGGTGTAAGTAACTGGAACGGACCCGTAATTTTATTCGGCCAAAGATTGTCACTTCGGCACTATGCCTCGAAATTACTTCAGGAACTCTTTCTGCCGTCACAACAACCAAAGACTTTATTTTTACTTCATGTGCTTCAAGAGTTCTTCCAGGACGTGGTACATTCTCAAGAACGGAATGGCCGTAATGAAATTTTGCAAACCAATTTTAGCATTGTCGTTCGGTCAACACATCTGCGCCTTGCTTGAACTGTATTTTTACGCTTTTTATTGTAAAACAATAAAATATGCCGAAATGCTGTTTTCGATCTTCCCTCTTCGTTAGGGCAACAAGAACTATTCCAAAAAATTAAAAAAAAGAGAAGCAAGACTTACTATATCAGCCGTTCAAATATATAACGGTAAAGCGTGTAAATGTGAAGTTGGCTTCGAAAAAGTGAACTAGTGAGCTTAGTGAACTAACCAATATATTGGGTAGTCGAAAAAGTCTTTTCGTATTTCTAATCAAACTTCAACTTATTTTTTTTATATTTACAATAATAAATCCTTCATTCTTGTCGATTTTAGCGAAAAGTTATCAAATAGTAAATAAGGAACTGGTATCAAGAATGTGCGTAACTGAACTGAACAGCTACTATGTCTAATGCCGCACATTAATTCTCCACTTTTATCAGAGATATATACAGATTTATAGATAGTATATATATGGCGCGGTGATAGTACATTTCATCAATGCATACAACTCTAAGCATGTTTGCGCGTTTGTGGTATACAAAATTTCGCGAAACACATTCCCAATTGCCCCAGGCATAACCGACGCCCACCAGAACGTATTAAATTCGGACTGTGGCAAATGAAATTGGAAAATTACGATCGAATGTGTCGCGTGTCAAGCCCACTTTTTGTCAATACACAAATTATGATTTTCACCTCCACTGCTCTGCGCCGCGCACAAGCCCACCCACACACCTACTAACCTGCCAGGAAGAATGCAAATGTGTTTCTGTGTGTGTAATCAGAACATCTTAGCATTCGGTTGTGGCGGATAGTTACGGCTGGAAAGTGAAGAATTCTTGCACGACTCTTTTAAGCGGGCAACTCTTCATTTTTCGCCACAACAATAATACTTTTGAAATTTTTATTCGCTGCAATGCCTTCGGAAGTGTGTAACGCGATAGCTTCAGTGCGCCACTCCCGAACGCTAAGCGAGGGCTTTTAGCATTTTATTGCCGCGAAATATTTCGACTATTGGACGCTGCTTGTGGAGACCATTTGGCATGCAAAGCTTGACCCTCAAGCGGATAGTATTTAATTCGTAACATTCCTCTCATTTATTCCATTTATATATATTGCCATGTGTGTGCCTAAAATGCGGTTTTAACTCATAAATACTGAAGGAGCGCAAATAAATATGATTTTTAACGAGCGCAAGTTTAGAGTGTAAGAATATTGTATTAAATTGCGGCTTTTAAATATTCCCCATAATCAATTTAAAAAAAGGTCGATTGAGTTTAAAGCATGAAATCTACCAACTAGTGTATGTAACGGTATACACAGGGAAAGAGGACACCGGCACATTGTATCAGTTGTTCAAAGAACTGTTTTAGTATGTTCGTACTCGCTCTCCCAAAGCTTTTTGTTTAGCTTTACACAATTCTAGTTATTTTTTAGGCTGCCTTTATCGACATTTTTGGTGTTTGTTCCACACAACAGCTGTTCCATAACCTTATAGTTTCGACAATAATTGAAAGGGAATCTATCTACCTTTACCACTCTCGCTACCTGGAAGAACTTCCTACTATTATATGAAGCGATTTGTCAGATACTGATCATTTTTCCTTTCTGAGCACTGTAAGGAAGCTAAAACCCATGCGCCACATACACGTTTTGTTTGATCAATTTAGGTGTAGATATCATCAAAGCGCAAGCAGCTAATCATATCTTTGGTCCAAACTAGGCTATTCATACTTTTTGTCTGCACCCTTAATATTATAACTCTTATGAGCTTTGTCCTATTACGTCTACTGATTGCCTCTCAGCCACTTTTTTCTTTATATAAAACGCTCGCCATTCCTTTAGTAGAATCCGAAAAGAATTTTCAAGAAATATTCAAAAAGGATGGCTCGGTCAGGTTAGGATGTAGAGTTGATCTAAAATCGTTGGAACTCCTAAATGTGGGACACCAGATACTCGTATATCTACACTCTAAAGCTTACAACAAATTTTTTAAGCCAGTTAATCAATTTCTGGCAGCCTAGTGAAAGTTCTACAAAGGTGTATCTACCGAGAAATCTCAGTCTGGCAATATCCAGCCAATAGAGGAGAAAAATTAAAAAAGATTCCACCTCGCCTTCCTCCATACAGCTTTGTCAAAGAATGTTCGACAGAATATTAACCGCACTGCGTGTAAACCTATTGGAACAAGTCAGACCCCCAACACTTTAGTTTGGATGACCTCTTTCAGTTCACTCTAGATCAGAAGGGTCTCTCAGTCCTACAAGTTCTGATTGTTGATCAGCGCTTGCTGAGTTCACTGGCGGACCAAAAGTATAACGCCAGAACACAAGAAAACAACGGAAATCCAATTCGCTTCCAATCGAATGAAATTGAGGAAAGGGCACCCTTTGCAAGCTTATCAGCTTTACAGTTTCCGGCAATACCGTTGTGACCAGGAACCCACAAGGAAAGAGCTTGAAGCTAGTGCTAATAAAATCATGCACTGCTTGACTAGTTTTGAGCGCACATTTAACGAGCTCAAAGCGAATGTCAGAGGGAAAGCAGACCTTTCTGAAGGAAGCTACACTCCAGAGCAGTTTATCTACTACTACCTTGATGGCAGCTTCCTCCGCTTGAAAGACGCTACAGTGGTCTGGTAGTCTGAAACAAGACTTGATGGAGAGCTGCCGACAGAAGACTCCACCTCTTAGCCTTCCTCTTGACTTCGATCCAGCACAAATAGCATAAATTGCTCGCAGATGTGCGAACAGAGAAGGAACCGCCAGAAGAAGGTTGCGCGATGTTGTGATCTAAATTGTAAGGAATATAATCGAAGTGCTGAAGAATTTTACCCAGCTTCCGTAAGTCTACTAGCAATCCCCCAAGCACCTACAAGCTTTATCCACAGGTGCTACGTGTAGAATGGTATTGAGATGCCGATAAGGGCGGTTCTTTTAACACTTTCCATCTGCTTAGTTAGTGTGGTTTTTCCGAGCGCCGTCCACGAGTTATGAGGATAGTGGTATACTGGTTAGTAGAGATCGGCGGGAATATTTTGTCCGCTGAATTTATAACTCGATTTCTCTCTCGCTCTCTCATCAATGGATTTCTTCTCAGTTCAAAGGCTTAGTTTTTCCCCACCGCTTTGCAACACGATAATTTAAATCACTAGCAACAATTGCTCACACTTCAACGCCAACAACGGTAGTAAATTCTTCGGTTTTGTTTGTAAGAGCGTAGATATTGCAGAGCAACAACAAAACAGCAAAGCTGCTAACAAAACTTTCAATATAATTTGTGCAATTACACTTCCACTTCAACGATTGGTTTAGTCCGATTGAGTGGTTGGAATGCAACACCCAGCGGACGCCAATGGCAATAACGCAAGCAAATAATAGGAACATCGCAACAACAGCAACAACGCGTAGAACACTGACAAACGACAGCTATAACTAGTATGGGGCAACATCACACCGCCATTGCCATCAACAGCAATCAGTATTAAATTAGAAGCCAACAGACAATTGCAACGATGACACCAATGCGCCACACGAACGCCACACAGCCCAAGCCGCCAACATTCAGCAATAATAACAACAGCAAGAATGACAAGAACAAGAACAACAACATCCATAGATAATAATAATAATAACAAGCAACTAATGCTAAATGTGCGCCAATGGCAAAAGTAATCAAAGCGGACACGTGCTGCGCATGCGGTCAAAGGCGGTGCGGTGCTGAGCGGTACGGTGCGGCAGACCACGGAGCGTCTTGCAGCCGCACAAACCAAGCCGACGGACAGGGCGATGAATGAGAATGAGCGGCACTTTTGGAGCTTGTAAGAAGCCGCCCAAGTAACCGCAAAGGATGCGGTGCGGCAAGGCGCCAACTGCGCATGTAGACCGCCGTCATACTTATGTATATGCGGCACATCGAAGCTTTATATGTAAATGAAATTGGCAGCAACAAATGGCTTTGATTTGATGAAGAGCACAAAAGCGAGATAAAAAATTGGCATAAAATGGTCTTCCGACTAACAGGAATGCGCGCAGACGTGGCGATTGTGTTGGCGGCTTAACGGCAAAATGAGCGCGGCAGGACGAAGTGCACGCCAACAAGCAGCGCGCCGACAGGCAGTCAGGCCAATGTGTTGCGCTAAGCACAGCATTGTTGCGGCTTCCACTAAGCCAATGTTTTTGAAGTCTGCAGGCGGCTAAGCGTCCGCTGCGCGCGTGTGTGTACATATGCTTGTATAAAAGTGTGAGTTGAAGTGTGCTGTGCGTCGCGCCTATCAATGCCGACAACTTGCCGCAACAGAATGTAGAGCAGCGCTAACAAAACAACAGTTTGTTGTGTGGCATGGCAAGCAGCGTCGACTCGCCACCTTTATACATGTGTCTAAGTATGTCTTTGCCATTCTGGATACTGGATTTGTGCCGCTCGCAGCTGTGTCTCAGAGCCATACAGGCGCATGCAACATAATCGACAATTTTGTTTGCGAACGCCGCACAGCTTTTGATAGCCTTACTTTTTTCAGGCGAAAAAGGAGTATTTCATTATTTATGATTTGTTGCTTTGTCGCGTGGCTCTAAATTCTAAAGGCGCACAGTGATGTCGGGCTTTCAAAATATTGCTTGGCAAGTCATGCATTCTACATGAAAGATTTCGCCTCGCTCTGACCGACCTATCGTTGAAAAAGTAGATTAAACTATGGAAAAGGTTGACCAGGACCGTCACATAAGCAGCCATAACAACGCTTAGGAACCTAACATTCATCATCAAACGGTTTTGAACCATTTAAAGAAGGCTGGCTACAAAAAGAAGCTCGATGTTTGGGTACCACATGAATTGTCTGTGAAAAATTTAATGCACCGAATTAACATCAGCGATTCTTTGCTGAAACAAAATGAAATCAAACCCTTTCTGAAGCGCATGGTAACAGGAGACGTAAATTGGATCAAATACGACAATAATGTGCGAAAAAGATCATGGTTCAAGCGTGGCGGAGCTCAACAAATGGTCACAAAGCCATGATTGACGCCTCGAAAGGTTACGCTGAGTGTTTGGTGGGATTTGGAAATGAATCATTCAGTATGAGCTGTTCTAGTCTGGTCCAACGATTGATTCTACATTTTACTGTCAAAACCTGATGAGATTGAAGCAAGCAATCGACAAAAAAACGGCAAGAACTGATCAACAGAAAGGGCTTCGTCTTCCATCAGAACAACGCTAGACCACACATATCTTCGATGACTCGTCAAAAACTGGGAGAGTTTGGCTGGGAAGTTTTGATGCATATACCATCAGACTACCATTTGTTCCGGTCAATTCAGAATTCTCTTAATTGAGTAAAGTTGGCTTCAAGAGAAGCCTGTGAAAACTACTTGCTGCAGTTTTTCGCCGAGAAATCAGAAAAGTTTTGCACTGATGGAACAATGTCTCTAGCGGAAAAATGGCAAAAAGTGGTCGACCAAAATGGTACATATTTGGTTCATTATAAATATAAAAAAGAATAAGTTGAAGTTTGACTAGAAATATGAAAACACTTTTTCGACTACCCATTATATCATATCCACTTTTTTCCAATCAATGCCCACCGTGCGTCGGCAAAGCAACACGCTGCGACAGCTGCGTCGTAGCATCCGCTTTGCAACGAGTTCGCCGCTTCGCTTCAACCATTTGATTTGATTCAGTTTTCGTTAGGCTGCATCGTCTCCAGTCTTACAACAACAAATTGTTTTGGCATTAAACATTTCTAAGTGGGTGCGCGCAGGCGGACGATCCATCTGGCATACAGTCAAGCTATTGCTCTTGGACGTATGCCGCTTGTTTGTCTATAAGACTCTCTTCTCGTTGTTTTCTCTCTGTTTTTATTGCCGCGCATTGTTTCATTTACAAGCGTCAATTATTTTGTACGCCGCTGCCTGCTAGGCAATGACGGCTGCAACATAATTAATGGTCCCACCGCGACCCACGCGACCAAAGCTATGTATCCGCGCAAGGAAAGCGCAGCAATACCTGAGCAACGTTTGTGATTCTTTACTGGCGGCGCAAAGAGTTTTGAATATTCAAATTGTATACATTTTATAGACGCTTACTTGCTGCTTATCTGCGCTGTCTGTGCCTTCTGCGCTTCGGGGGCGGAGTATGGCGTACTTTCAGAAGCCGTTCAACATCTAACCAGCGGCTAATCGCTGTTGTAGTCGTTCGAAATTAGATTGGATGCCAGAGATAAAATTAGAATGGAAAATTGGAATGGAGAGGTGTGAAGGAGCTTGTGGGGCAGCCACGTTGAGCTAACGGAGGAGTTAAGTAGTAGGCGGTCGAACGTCTCCTGGCTTGTTTGAATTCTGTATGATTAGCGGGATGTCGAATTAGGTCAGCTAAATGGGTCGACAACAGCGAGTATCGCATTCGATGGAACGATGAGCTGAACGAGATATTTCAATTGCATTTCGACGACATTGACATAGTTCAGCGAATTAAGAGACAGCGGCTACGTTAGCTAGGTCATGACGTCCGAATGGACGAAAGCACTACTGTTCTGAAAGTATTCAACGCAGTACCCGACGACGGAAGCAGAAGAAGGCCTCAACTCCGTTGAAAAGACCAGGTTACACTTGGAGTCTCCAATTGGCATCAAACTGCGAGGAAACGGTGTCGACGCCAACTTACGCCATATACGCTTTGAATTATGGCAGGAAAAGAAGTGTGAGAACTAAAAAAACGTAAATCAAATTGGACATTTTAGATGCTAAAATCGCTTTGCCGTCTTTGGCTGAACAAAACTCGGATAATTAAAATGATTTATAGGTTTAGTCCTCCTTGATTCTCTATGCGTACTAATTTTGTTCAAGAAATGACGTATTCCGGTAGCTTAAAGTCGTCTCCGCATTCTGGATTTTCTTCCACAGCTTGGAGACTGTCTGTCGAAGCTTTTGTTGGAAATTTTGCTGACGTGACATTTTCTGGGCTTTTTGACCGCGATAATAAGGACTTCATTTATTTTGATCTCGTTTGTTAATAGTCTATATTCTGCTCCTTGAATTCTCATATTTTTTACTCTTCTACTTCCAGTCTTCACGTGGGGCAAGCGCATGGGCCGCAAGCTGGATATATTGAAGCGTAGCGACACCACCAACACACATAAGTCACACACAGACCTGCGTTCGTTGTTTCACACATCCACACATAACAACAATAACAACAACAATGATAATGCCAAGGACAACTATCAGACGCACACGCTGAAGAAATGCAAATCCGGACCCATCGAGACCATCAAACAGCAACAAAAGCAACAACAACAGAAGAAAGAGCAAAGAGAACAACAAAACAAGCCGCAGGAACAACAACTGCAAAATGGCGAGGCACACAATAAAAACCAACAAAAACAAGAGAAAGCGAAGGAACACAGCAGCCACGCCAGCGGCGCACAGTCGAGCACGCCGGCGCAGTCGAACGCGCAACAGCGCTCACAGAAGGCGATCAAGAATTTCTTCCATCGCATCGGTTCCACCGGCATGCTCAACCACAAGTCACACAACCTGATTAAAGCCGCCGAACCGAGCGGCACGACCGGCAGCAATCTATACCGCAGCAGTTCCACTAGTCAGCTGACCAGCTCTTCGTACATCAAGTGTGACGATCCCACGGAGGGTCTAAACTTGGCCAACAATCGCCAGAGCAAGGTGCAGAAGGGCACCGCAAACGTCGCGACAAATCTGAAATCGAGCAGCTGCGATGACATCGCCAAAGTAGGCACGAGCAATTCGCCGAATGGCGATGACGCAACGCTGAGTGCACAAACGCAGATCACTGCTACCGGTCAGGGTGGCGCGGCCGGTCAAGAGTCAACCAACCGGCGCGGCGCTTTCCCCTACGCATTTCTACGCTCGCGTCTCTCCGTTTTACCGGAAGAAAATGGCGGTTCGGTGATGAAGCAACCATCACTCAGCAGTCTGCATACAATGGACACTGGCGGCTTACAAGCGCTGCACCAGGCGGCGGTGCAGTATATGCAAGCGGGTCAGCAACGCTCACCAACACCGCAGCATCGGAACTCCACGTCAATGCTACCCAGTGATGTAACGACGTTGACCGATGGCACTTTGGACGCCATATCGCTGGCAAGCACTTCTCCAAATCACCAGCAAAAGGTGATTTATCGGAATGGCGCCCTGATCAAGCGCTACTCGTCGGACGACAGTGCGATCAGCAATTGCTCGCCACAGCAGACGTCGGCTGCCGTCGGTGCAAGCGCTTGCAATGGTGTGTATGTGAACGGCGAGGTGCTGGTGTCGCGCAACAACAGCCTCTCCTCCAAGGACTGGGAACCACTTTACCAAAGATTAAGTAGTTGTCTAAGTTCGAACGAGTCGGGTTACGACAGTGACGGAGGTGGCGGCGGCGGCGTCGGCGTCGGCGTTGGCGGTGGAGGTGTTGCCAACAACAGCAGTGTTGGAAGCAGTGAAAGTACATGTGGCAGTGTTATTTACCTCGGCAATAACACGAACACACAACTGCTGGGCAATAATCTTGGTATCTCCAGTGGAGATACGGAATCTATTGCGTCGGGTACGTTGAAGCGGAACTCGCTGATTTCACTAACCTCCTCCGAAAGTGGCGTCGGTTGTAGCGGACTGCGCAGCAGTAGCATATGCAGCACGACAAGTGGTTCCGTGTCGCTGGGCGGCTACAACTATGACTATGAGACGGAGACCATACGTCGGCGTTTCCGCCAAATCAAGTTGGAGCGTAAGTGTCAGGAAGACTGCATTGGATTGGTTTTGTCGCCGAAGACTGTGATGACCTCGGCAAATGAGCAGCAATACCGTTACCTGATAGTCGAGATCGATCCGTATGGCATGGCGCAAAAGTAAGTAGACTTGAAAAAAATTATAACTTTTTGTTGTATGTGGAAAGTAATCACTAATGCTTTCACTCTCACCCACAGAGATGGCCGCCTGCGCATTGGTGACGAAATTGTCAACGTGAACGGTAAGCATTTGCGCGGCATGCAGTCCTTCGGCGACGTGCAGCGTCTGCTGTCGACATTCGTCAACAACTGCATCGACTTGGTGATTGCGCACGACGAGGTCGCCACCGTCACTGACTTTTATACTAAAATAAAAATCGACGGCAGCGCTGGACAGGCGTACAACTCAATGCTATCCTTGCATGGAGGCAACGAACCAGCGTCCGTCTCAGCGCCGCCCACCGCGAATCCACAAAGTGAGTATTTGGCACGCGCCCGCAAGCGGCTCAGCTATACGCAGCGCACGCAGAGCACGGACAGCATAAACTATGATCTGCAAAGTCTACAGATGGCGCTGGAGAGTGAGGATGAGCGCCAGAAGCGAAGACCATCATCGGAGGTAATAGACGCCAACGCTAGTGAGCTGGATGTCGATGATGACGCGCGTTCACTGGCCAGTGTAACGACGATGCATTCGCTGAGCTCGATGCCCACGCCAATGCCGCTAATGCAACATAGGCGCTGCTCCACACCGCGTCACTCCATGGATACAACGGCAAATGGTGGTGAGTTTGCTGCCGAGCACATAAGGCGTCGCGCGCGTTCCTCGTCGGGGCAACGCAATCTCGAGTTGACGCCGCTGTACAATGCCAGCGCCGAGTATACGCCGGTGTATGCGAATCGCGCGTCCAGCATATCGCTGTCTACGCACACGATCAGTGACGATGAAAAGTGGCAGCTGTTGGCGCGCAAGCGTTGCTCTGAGGGCGCGGCATTGCTGCGCGTTCAGCAGCAACAGCAACTGCACCAACAGCAGTCGCAGGACGAGCTGCTGACAGGTTGTGGACGCGTCGCTGGCAATCGTAGTGCGTCGCTGACCTATGGTGCGTCGGCGCCACTGGCTGCAGCTGCATTTTTGGATACTGTCGATGGTGCGGGCGGCCAGTCACAGCAACAAGCGTCAGCGTTTCCGTCGCGCACGCACTACACGCGCAACTCCATCAACCTGTCCAACTCGCATTATCGCTCGCTGCGGTTCGCGCATTCGCGTCTCAGCTCCTCGCGCTTGAGTCTATTCATACAGCCGCCTGCCGGTGGCGCCACCGAGGGCGGCAGACTAACAGCAACAACAGCTACCGCTAACAACAATAACAGTAATTACCAAAACTCCAAAGCCACTAATAGTACAAATAATACTAAAACACAAACAACAACAAGCACCACTACACCAACAACAACAACACAAAAGGCGACGTCAGTGGCCAGCAGAGCGCCTGCAAGTGGCGCTGCCAGCACTGATAGCAACACCACCGACGATGATGTGCGTCATCAGCGCAGACAACAACAACAGCTACAGCAGCAGCAACAACAACAACAAGCGTCGTCTGATCTCACTAATAACACTAATACAAATGTTAATCCTTTTCACCTCATTTCTTACCAACAACAACAACAACACCACCAAAACTTAACCGAACAACAACCACACCACCAGCAGCGTCATCACGCAACGCCTTCACATTTATATCAACAGCATTTAACCGTACCATCAACTTCTATGCCCACAGCATTAACCAGTGCGAGTGCGAGTTCGAATTCGAATACAACAACAAGTGCAAAAGCTGCGGCAACACATTCATTGCAATATCATCGCCCTTCATTGCCCGCGGCGAAACTAACAATCCGCGACGAAGAAATGGCCGAAGTCATTCGCGCTTCGATGAGCGACGGTGAGTTGGCAGTCGGAGGGGGGAGTGTGGGGCATGTAAAGAATTTTTCTAGGATTTTGAACCATTCTTATAATTAATTATGAAAATATTGAGATTTGTACCTATCGGGGTCCAACAATGGTAATTTAGACCTCTTATAGCCAGCAAAAGACGCGCGAGAATATTTATTTACCAATTTAAAAATCTAAAACAATATTAAGTAATAATTTTTTTTTTTTAACATATTTCAATAAGAAAAATGCACTAAATCGCTTGCCATTAATGCTTTTTAACTTTTGCCTAAATTCTCTTCGAATTTCCGCAACTAATAAATACCTAATTGGTTACTAAGCACTAACTAAATAAATATAAAAACAGTCCGATGATATAAAATTGCCTGAAAGAAAAATAAAAATCTCACTCCCTGTATCACCCTGTGCCAGTGGTAGGCAGGCGTCACATAACGCCTGAAAGCAGGCAACACTTTTCGTTTGTTTGGCGCCGGCATTTGCTTGCTGCGTTTTCTGCTCGCCTGGTAGAGTGGCGTGTGCCAAAATTTGAGCTGAAAATCTGGCGAGGCCGCAAGCAACGCCGAACCACAGCCGATGACGAGTTAGGGAGTGCGAGTTTTTTGCTTTTTCATAAATCTTACTTTATTAAAGGCTTCAAGTGGGCTTCTACAATATTGAATTGCATTAATTTTTTGTTATTATTTTCACAGGCGCCAGCCGCTCCACGCCAAAGACCATCACTTTCTTCAAGGGGCATGGCATGAAATCGCTGGGATTCAGCATTGTTGGCGGACGCGACTCGCCAAAAGGCAATATGGGTATTTTCGTAAAGACTGTATTCCCTTCGGGGCAAGCGGCGGACGATGGCACACTGCAGGCGGGTAAGTTAAGCTATAAATACTTTTTTTGATTTGATTAAATTTTTTTAATTTAAAAAATAACCTCATTTTGCTCACTCTCAGGCGATGAAATAGTCGAAATTAATGGCACCTCGGTGCAGGGCATGAGCCACGCAGAAACCATACGCCTGTTCAAGGATGTGCGCGAGGGTGCAATAGTGCTGAAGGTGTTGAGAAGGAAGTAAGTTCACAGTTACCGGTTTTGCGACAACCTAACGGTACAAAAATTAATCTCATACTTTTTTCCATCGAAGGTTACAAAAGGCGAAATCAATGGGCGCTTAAGGTGGACCAGAAACCATCGCATGGAAAGTGTTATCACGAGGCACGGCCGCTTGTTAAATATTAATATATTTTAATTTAATTTAATTTAATTTAATGTAAAAATAAATATTTAAAGTATGCAGATGCGTAAGTTAGCGTTAAAAATGTTTGTAATGTCATAATATAGTCTAATTTATATAGTGATAAGCTCGAGCTTGATTTTAAACAATAAAATAAAGTATTAAATTGTATTCGCGGTTTTTAATTTTTTTTTTTAAGATATATGCGAAGGATAAAAAGGTAGGCCAAAAATGAAGTTCTGAATAATAAAAAAAGGCGTCAAAATTTTTGAAAATAAAAAATTAAGTCAAAAATATAAAAAAAAAAAATAATTTTTAAACCAAAAAATAATAATAAAAAAAAAACAAAAAATAATAATAAAAAAAAAACAAAAAATAATAATAAAAAAAAAACAAAAAATAATAATAAAAAAAAAACAAAAAATAATAATAAAAAAAAACAAAAAATTACATAAAAAAAATTAAAAACACATAAATAAAAAAAAAATAAAAAATAATAAAAAAAATAATAAAAAAAACATATAAATAAAAAAAAATAAAAAAAATAATAAAAAAAATAATAAAAAAAATAATAAAAAAAATAATAAAAAAAATATATATAAAAAAATTTTAACTTAAAAAATATAAATAAAAAAATTTTAACTTAAAAAATTATAAATAAAAACATTTTAACTTAAAAATTTACAAAAAATACATATGTACATAAAAAAGTTGGAAATGACTAAATAAATAGAGAGATTATAAAAAAATATAAATAAAATAAAAGAATATAACAAAAATATAAAAAACAATTTTAAAATATAGCATAAAAAAATCAAATGTAAAATATTATAAAAAATATTAAAAAGGTAAAATATTATTAAAAAAAAATTAAAAAGCAATACCAAAATTTATAAAAAAAAAAAATAAAAAAAAAAATGTTAAAAAAATTAAAAATATTAAAAAATAATAAAAAAATAAAAACAATTTTTTTTACTTAAGGAATAACTACATAAAAACTCGTAAAAAAATAACTAAAAGAGGCACAGAATTGAGTTATTTTGAAAAATAAAAATAATTGAAAATAAATATAAAAAATTAAAAGAAAATAAAATAAAATAAAAAATAAAATAAAAAATAAAATAAAAAAAAAACTAATAATAAAAAATTAAAAAAAAAAAAAAAAAAATTGTTAAAAAAATGTTAAAAACTTGAAAAAAAAAATTTAAAAAATTAAAAAAAATTAAAAAAAAATAAAAAAAGTTAAAAAATTAAAAAAGGTTAAAAGCGAATAAAAAAATAATAAAATTCAATTACAATAAACTAAAAAATTAAATAAAAAAAATTTTGAAAAAGAATTAAGTAAAAAAAAATTGAAAAAAAAATAAATAAAAAAGAAAATTATTAAAAACAAAAAGTTACAATAATTTGAAAATACATATAAATTTTGAACAATAAATTAAGGAAATTGTTACATAATTTCAAATAAATTAAAAGTGTCATGGACTTATAGATATGTATGTAGCTGTTATACAAAAAGAAACAGTTGCAAAAATATTTTTTTAATGCTTATGCTTAAGCAAAAGTTTTTATACATAAACAAAATATTTTTATTAAAAACAATAATTTTTAGAAACTTCTGTGGATATGATTTTCAAATGTCAACAAAATTAAAACGTTGTAAATAACTCAATTGAACTTTCACTCTCTCTCCTTTAACACTTCACAACGACCGAAGGACCGTTAGTTATGCGAAAATCATGGATAATTTCAATTTCCTTTTATTTACATACAATATATAATTTTATTTCGATATTTTTTTGTTTTGTTGATTTTTTTAAGTTCTTACAAAAAAGAAATGCAGTAATAAACTGACGCGCATGCGCATTACAATTACAATTGTTACAATGAAATATCATTTACGCGTCTTATATAATAATTATGTTTTGAAACAAACAGTATAACATATAATAAAAAAGTAATAATCAAATATTCTAATAATTATAATAGAACATCGAAGAAGAGAAACATTGCAAACGACATTTTTTGTTTTTGTTTTTTGTGTTTTTTTTAATATCGGCTTTCAAGCCGATTGGGTAGTTGAACATGCGGAAAGGAACGAAGGATTTATTTTTTTGTTTTTTGTAATTAATTGCTTTCTAAGAAAATTTAAATACAAAAATTGGTGCGCGCTTCGGTACTTTACAACTATAAAAAATATAATCTTTTAGATATAGAAAAATTTGAACTAAAATTTTTGCATTTCCAATTTACTATTCGGCGCGGCGTTATGCATTTGTGTTTCGCTTTGCTTTGTTTCTGTATTTCGATGAGGCTAACTACTTTACACGGCAACTGATGGAGTGAAAACTTATAGTACAAGTGGATAAACAAAAATTCTGCTTTGCTCTTTCAATTGTGGTTGACTTTCTAGCATCTGTTGTTGTAGTTGTAATTATAAATAAATCACTATTGTTTCCAGAACAAAATTAAGATTAGAACTGCTTCACTTTTGCTGCAAACGTTAGGCGTTTAGGCGCATCAACAGATCGTGGAAAGTTTGCATGCATTTTTGCATTGGTTTCGCGAGCATTTTTGTTTAGTATACTCCTAGAGCAAAGGACAGCGACGTGTGGGACAGTTTCTAGAAAGGCCGAAAATGTATTTCCATAATCTCATCATCGGACGAGGACGATTCGCGCTGAGCTTGCTCATTGTCATCGCCGTCGTCGTTGTCATCGCTCATGGACGAATGTGAGTTGACATCTACCCAACCATCATTGTCGTCGTCATCACCGTCGTTGTTGTCGCTGTCATCATCGCTGTCCATATCTTCGTCGTCGTCGTCGTCATCGCCGTCCGAACGATTGCGTCGCCGAAAACGAAGCTGACCTTCGCTCATATCAAAAACTGCAAAACAAAATTTGTTATTATTCGCAACGCCGCTTAAGTGTATGTGGCACTTACTGTCTGTTGAATCGCTGTCCGAACCGTCCTCATCAGACTCAGGCTCTTCATCATCTTCCTGAAAGCAGAGATAACCAATTATTCATAATCGCATCGATGAGGTCTTGTGCTGCTGCGTCAATCCCAGCGCCGAGGCCGGCGCGCAGAGTGTTGCCATTAACAGCCAGGGCTCCGCCGACGCCGCCGCCGCCGCCGGCACCACCGCCGATCGCTCGGCCTGCAACAGCTCGGTTGTTGCGATTGGTGCGGAATGCATTACTACCCGCACCACCTCTGCCTGAGGCTGCTGCTGCAGCTGGTGCTAGTCTGGCGCTGCGTGCACCGCCAGCGGCACTGGGACGTGGCGCAGCATGACCATTGCTACCGCGACCGATCATTACACCGACGCCGCCATTGCCACTGGCGGCCGCGGGCAACGCTGAGCCGCGAAAGCTCACGATGATCTCTTCACCACCGCCGCCGCTACCGCTGCCGCCGTTGTGTCGCCGACTTGCGTCGATGTCGATATTGATTTCGCGTATGCGTCCAAAACGACGAATGTGATCACCGGCCCGACGATTGTTAACTGCGTCGGCGTTATCGTCATCGTCGTTCTGGTTGCGGGCAGGGGCTGGGGCAGCGCCTCTACCGCCACCGCCACCACCACCTGCTGCTCCTCCTCCACCACCACCACCATCACCATCATCATCGTCAACATCAATATTTATAATGGCGTTATTGTCGTCGTCGTCATAGTCGTCAGCGTCCGCATGCGCCGCCGCGCGTTCGGCGCTATTGCTTGCGTCATTGCCGACGCCGACGCCCATGCCTGACGCGTCGCCATGACGCACCTCATCTTGATTCTCGATCTTCTTCATGCCCACAGCATAGATCTTCACGAACGTCTCCGGCCGCGAGTCGAACGCCGGCTGGTTCTCCACCAGCGCAATCAGACTTCCATTATCGCTTATGCTCATGTCGTAGATGCCGCGCCGCACGTCTATCGTCGATATCGAAGAGTAGTCGTACGCGTCCAGAACCTTAAAGCTAGTCTCACAGGCGGGCAATTCCTCCAGCATTGCATCGATGCGCTCATCGGACGCTTCTGCGTTGTAACTGTAGATGACGCGCATGGGCGAGAATTTCAGGAAACACTGGTCCAGCACCGGCACCGTCTGCAGCAGATGGAATGTACGCAGGTCCCACACTTCGGTGTTTGAAATAATCTGCAATTCAAAGCGGTTAGTTGTTTAAATGTGCACGAAATGGGGATAATAAGGCGGCACAATACCTCCAAACCATTCGGGTGGAATACGCCGGAAAGACATTGATTGAGCTTGTCGAACTTGTGTATCTCCTTGCCGGAACGCACATCCCACAACACGCCATCTGAAAGCCGAGACCGTTAGTACTTAGCACGAAGCTTAGAGCGCGGCGTGGCACTTACCTGACAGAATGAGCTCGTCGGTGGGACAGAAGGTTGCACGGTTCTTCACATACTGGTTGCTGAGCGTTGGTGTGAAGGTGGAAATCTTATTTCCCGTATTTATGTCGTAAATGATGGCGCACTGCAGCAGTGGATAAATTGAAAAGGGACATGAGTTGAATTAAGAAAATCAAAATTTAATCGAAAGTCGTGGACTCACGTCATTTTGCGTGCCAAGCACTTTGTCCTGCGTCAGGTTGTTGAATTCGCAATAGTAGTCGTCGCCAAAGCTGAGCTTCGTCGCGAACTCGTTATGTTGTATAGACCAGAGCACGCTGAGCGGCGAACGCCAAGAGCACGAGGTCAGCACCAGGTCGCCAGCGCGGTTCGAAATGATGGAATCGACCACATAACCGTGGCAGGTGGACGAGAAGACCTCTGTGCCGGTGGAGAGATTGAATGCCTTCACTTCGCCCCGGTGCGTACCGACGAGCAGCAGTTTGGAGGGCGACACAATCTCACACGTGGAGAACTGCAGCGAGGGGAAGTCATTGGAGCGCACCGAACGCCAAGGCGCGAAGTTCGAATGCACATAGCGTCGATCCAGGCGCGCTGTGTTGTAACCGGCTTGCGCTTTGAAGATGCGCGCTGTTAAATTCAGATTATCGCCCGAGCGATTGGGCTTGGGGTCCGGGCACTTGTGTGGCGTGAATAGGTCGAATTGTGGACATGTGGTCATCGGGTTGTTGCACAAGGCATGCTGATTCGTGAGATACTCGGTGACGATGGTGCCCAGCGTGATGCCCGTCTGGTTGCCGTGCTGCGGCGGCGGCGAACCACTCTCCGAACGTACATCCTCTGGCAGTGAGGTGATTTGCTTTTGCAACGAACGCTGCGCATTCGCATTCGCAATGGCCAAAGCGCTGGCGCTGTTCGCGCTGGTGTTGATCTTCTCCGACTTTTTCACCAATTTAATTGGCGTTACCGCGCTGCTGCTGCTCGGCAGCTCGTCCAGCGTCAGGCTGCTGTTCAGTTGCTGTTGGTCGCTGGTGGATGAATTCGCTAAGCTCTGTATGGCATTGTTGACGTCTTGCATGCGGCTGCGCAAACGCTGGCGTACCGTTGATGAAGGCAGCACTTTGTAGTCGAACGGCGATTGGTGGAAGCTCTTCGTCGTGTTGGCCGAGACCTGCGGTAGGCCAGCCTCCTTCTGCAGCATTTGCGCCGTCTGCAGCAGACCCTTCGATTCCAGATGGTCGTGTATCAGCTGGTAGAGCTGTTGCTCGTTATACTGGATTTTCGTTTGCGCAATCACATTGGCTTTGTGTATGTTGGCGAGTGAGGGATCCATTTTGTTGGAGATGGGTTTTGTTTTGCCCGAGACGCGTTCGACGAGCTCGATTGCGTACTTCTGAAATAAGACATGCTCGGCGCGTTTCTCCTGCAGTATGGGATCGCGCATCAGCGTCTGTATCTGGCCGTTTGAAAAGAGTGTTAGTTTTCCGACGATTTGGCCCACGCGCTCGGAGCGTGCCAGGCCGGCCAAAGCGCGACAGGCCATGCCGCGAATGCAGTCCGCATCGGTGATGGGCGCCTTGATTTGCATCAACGAGAGTAATATAATAATGCCGTTATTGGAGCACACCGACTCCCAAACCTTTTCGATTAGCTCTTCGCAGTAGCGGTTTGCTGGTCTGTTGCGCTTGGACGAATTTAGCCCTTTCCCGGCGCTAGTTGGCTCTTTCTGCAAAAGAAACGAGGCTTTAAAAATGTAACTGTTATATTGTTGCTGTAATTAAGCATACCTTGGCTGATGAGTGGAACATTTTCATGGCGGTATTTGGTTCCTTCTGTTAAACAAAAAGGATGACAATGAAAGATTTTTGTTTAACTTTATAGAGCTTAGCTTACCCTTGAAAGTGGTGCGCAGACGCAATGGACCAAGACGGCCAAAGCTGATTTTTGCACATCCGCGTCTGCAGTGATATCGCCCGAAGCAGCAGCCAATATGAAGTAAATACCGGAGGCACCGGCGCTATCGGGCACATCCAAGCGCTCGCAGTAGACCTGGAATACGCGCGGTATGACGCAGCAAATGGACAGCACATCCAACGAGGAGCGCACTATTTCGGATCTAAAACGAATTGGACATTAGTATTGCAGTTTTTCTTAAGGAATTTACAATAAGTATACCTGACGCTGTTGTTCCAGTCGTATGAGAGCGCTATGATTTTCAGCAGCAGCGTTATGCCGCTCACTTTCAGTAGCTTGTCCACGGGCGCCCAATGTGCGCGCACCGATGTGTTCTCCTGTAAGGTGCGCACCTGTTCGCTGATCTGCTCTAGGGTCAGTTTGGCCGCTTTGGTGACATTATGCTGCGAGAACTCGTTGGAAAACAGGCATTGCGAACGCATGAAGTTGTTGTACTTGTAGAAGAGATGACTCTCCATGTAGCGTTTGAGTGCCACGCACACATGGCGCACGAGTTGACGTGAAGCACACTCCAAATCATCATTGATAGGGTTCTCATCATCATCGTTGTTTGACGGATTCAAAATTTTAAGTATCGAAATCTAATAAAACCAAATCTCGTCTTACAATGCCGTTAGTGCATACATATATAGTGCAAATACATACCACATTGTAGAGTTTCCGCAGGCCATCCTGCGCATCGAATTCGTCCAAAATGACTTTGAATTGAAAACTGAGGCCAAAGAACATGGTCGCATGGCAGACGCCCGAATCATAAGAGCGTTCCATTAGCCACAGCGCATAGTGCACTAATTCGGCTATCACAGTTCGTGGCATGCTGCACATGCGCTCCATGGCCTCTTCGCAGTAGGCGAGGTAGTAGAGATTTATTGAAACGCCGGTAGCTGCAATGCTAGGACGCGGCACTTTAAGCAGCAACTAAAATTTTTTTGAAATTAATTAATATATGTATGTAAATATGTATAAAGTCAAAAAAGTTGCATTTACCTCCAGTCCGCCGTGCGCGATGAATTCCAGAGCGAATTTTTTATGGCAAAGCAAAGAAGCTAGATATTTTAGCGCCTCAAATGCCAGACATGTGTCACGCCTGTCCAATTCCTCCAAATAGCCGAACACTAAATGCATAGCACGATGTTCGAAAACCAAACCTAAATAGTCTTGATGGTTGCCGAGTGATGTTAAGTACCGTAACATTAGCATTTGGCTCGATTCGACGGTGGGCGGATGCAGGGGTATGTACATTTTTTTGTAGTAACGCGAGCCACTGCCTTGTGGGAAGGCATCACGACTGTTCTCCAGCAAAGTCGACATGTTCGAATTCGAACAATTTGTGTCCAATAATGTACTTTTTGAAGCTTGCGATGTTGATGCCTTGGCATCGTTCTCTGATTGGGGCGATGACACAAAAGCAGAGTCGTTATTGCTCCAAGGTGGCAGTAGTTTTTCAAATGAAATATTATCTTCTAAGCTGGAATCGGATGGTGGTAGTGTAAGCGTAGAAAGGCTACATTCATTGCCAGAGTAGTAGATCGCTTGTAACATATGTAGACGCTTCAGCGTTTTGGGTATGAGGCGAATATTGTGTTCCTTGAATGACACTGCTATTTCGGTTACCTCCATAGCTGCACCTAGCAGACCGGTGGCATAACTTTGTAACGGCTCAATACTATCTTCGGCCCAACCGAAAATTCTATGAATCAGATGCTCGAATTCGCCTTGGAATACGGCGGATGTCTCCAAACCAGGCGCAATTATGAATATTAGGCGACATGATAGTATATTGAGTTCTAAGGAACTTTTTTGTATATTTTGGCGTGTAAAGAAATTATCACGCAGATAGTCGCTTACAAGCTGAAAAACAAAGAGTAAATTATTTTAAAAAAAATTTTGCCAAAAGTCAACTTATTGTATACGTTACCTTACTAACGAACACATCTTTGCGGAAGAGCTGCTTCAGTAGTACACCAAATTGGCACTTGGGATCAGTACGATAGGGATGTCGATCCTCAAATGGATCGTGATCTTTACGCATATAAATTTCTTTTTCCTTTTCGAAGATTTCGGCCAATCTAAATGAAGACTCATTATAATTATTTTTATTACTATTTGAATAGGCAATGTTCAATTATATAGTTATCTACTCAAATGAAATTGCCTTTTGTTCATTCAAGTACTAAACTATTTTTAGATTTTTTAATCACTCATTTCGACACAACAATAAATAAATTACAAAATAAAAGTAATAACAAAAACATGCATACAACCATCTAGAAAGACAACAAATAAAAGCACGCTTATTCTGCTTTTTTATTTTTGCAAGCAGTAAAAAACCTGTTTGCGTGCATAAGCTAGACGAACAAACCTAAAGATATGTTCATATGTATGCGTGCAGTCATTTACCTTTTCAACACTGGCACTGGATCGAATCCGGAACGTGTATGTTGTGCTTCCCAAATTTGCAGCACTTGCGACATATCTTTACTATCGAAATTTGGTTCTTCATCTTCGAAACCATAAAATGGATCGGCCTCAGCAGCTGCGCCAGCTCCAGCTTCTTCATTTTCGGCTGCCTCTGCTGCATTCCCATTAGCTTCGTTAGGGCCATTAGCTTCATTCTCCTCAGCAGCGTTCATCTCCGTATCTGCGTCTGCATTTGGTTCTGCTGGCGCTCGCTCATCATGTGTATCACTGGCAACTTCACTGCCATTCGCATCCTGATTTTGCGTCGTAGACCCTGTTGCAAGCGCTGTTGAGGTTGTTGGCTGAATTTCTTCTGCATCACGCATTTCCGCATCACTTTGTTGATGCTCAACTGGCTCTACGTTGTTGGGCGGCATTTAATGCCACAACTTTATCTTTTTGTACAAATCTAGTCCTAACCTAACAAAACTTTCCCACACGTCGAGGTAAAGAACGGAAGTTTTCCTTCTTTTGAGTTCGCGTGTACAAGTTAACGTTGTTGTTGTTGTTGTAATCACCCCTTTCAATTTTTTGCGAAATTGGTATTCAGTACAATTCAAGGTTAAAACTAATTCGGAAATCGACGAATAACTTTTCACTTCTGTTTATAAACAAATATTTTTGTTAATATGCACTTATTTTTAGTAATTAAATAAAGAAACAAAAATCGTAAAACTATGCTTAAATTTGTGTTTCACATAAAAGAAATTCCACTGAACTAAGCAGAAGGAAAATGCACGCGCTTTTTTCGCTGCTGTCAAATTGGTACTGTGCTAGTGCTGCCACATCAGCATATCAAGTTATTTATTGCAATAAAAAAAATAAATTCAGGTACAAACGGGCAACCAAACACAACATTCATCATTACGTATGCATAATAAAATTAAATTTAAAAATTACAAACATTTATTATCCCACCTTTGCTAGCCTTTATGCACTTTTATGTCAGAAAATGAAATTTTTAACTTCTTATCAGCTTCGAATATGGCACGCTTCAAGCTTTTTCATTTTTGTTTACCCGATTCCATGATTGAATGATTGAACGAAACAGCTGATTCACAAACTTCAATAGGCGGCCGCTGACGTTTTACTTTTGTATTGTTTTCTTAATAAACAAATTTCCTATTTGTATAAAATCATCAACTGTATAGAATAATAGGAAAAACAAATTGTGGATTAAGTTTAACATGTCTTTTCTATATATACTGAGTTGGGTATCCACGGTGATACATATTGTTTTCATCACAATATCGATTGGTATGCAAGAATTTATGACCTTATGCAGGAGCTAATTGTTTATTTATTATAGCGGCGGGTCTGTACTATGTCGCTGAATTGGTGGAAGAGTACACGCAAACTGCTCGAAAGATCATTACAATGATGATCGGTGCAACAGTATTTGTGTATATAATGTTTATATTCTTTGACAATTTACCATGGAAGATGATACTGTGTGGCCTTGCAGCGCAAATGTTTCATGCGATAATCATGAGTAACTTCCCATTCATACGTTTCATCTCAGTTCCTTTTATTGGAGCAATAGTATTACTGATTATTAACCATATGTTGGCCTTCCAGTACTTCACCAGCTATTATTATCCCTTCCTACAGGTAGGCGCCGATTACTGCGTTTCTTATATATAGTAATTAAAAAATATATATTTATGATTTTAGATTTTGGCATATTTTACAATATGTCTCTGGCTGGTGCCATTTGCACTCTTCGTTTCCCTGAGTGCAAACGACAATGTGCTGCCGACTACGGTTAATGACAGTATGGGTAGGTTATGTGAATTTACTTGTAGCTTTAAGGTGTTGACTTAATATTATTATTACTAAATTATAGGAAGTCAAGATGTGGTTACGAATTATTTCAGCCGTGGGAAAAAACAAGGACTGTTATCGCTTTTTAACTATGCTAAGGATAGTTTATTACCTACAAGAAACAAGAAATCTTTCTGAGAATTTCTGCCTGTAAATTCTTGAAAATGTGGACTGCTACCAAAACATATTTTGTTAAGTTGAAAAGGCTTGGTAATTGCATTATTTATTAATTAAACATAAATTATAGAATTTACACCGAAACGTTTTGTATTTTATTTTCGCTTATGTGTCAAGAAATGTAAAAAATTTAGGAACATAAAAATTTAAAAACTAAGTACATCCATAATATCTTATAAATTCGCAAATTTTATCCTGAGTGTTTAGATTCTTCATTCATACATTAAGTAAATTATTTATCCTGTGTCTTAACGCTACCATCATTCATGCCGAAATAAGCTTTTGTTGCCATATTCACAAATAATCCCGTTTCGACTACCCCAGGTATTTGCAGCAGTTCGCTGTTAACCTTTGCCCAGTCACAGTCGCAATTTTGCTTGAAATGCCAATCGAGTATGAAATTGCCATTGTCCGTTACGCAAGGTCCGGCCTTAGCCACTGCCATGCGAAGTTTGAGTTCTCCGCCATATTTAGCAGCAATGCGCTCTTTTATCGGCACATATGCCATTGGCACTACTTCAATGGGTACGCCCTTTTTGTACTGTTCACCCAAATGTTCTGAATTTTTTGTATAATCTGCTATTATTATCAACTTTTCCGCGCATGATGCTACAATTTTTTCCTGCAATAAACAACCGCCCCCACCTTTTATAAGTACCATATTCCGATCCACTTCATCTGCGCCATCAATTGCTACTGCAAGTTTAGGATTGCGGTCTAAATCACCGAGTACCAAATTATTTTCCACAATTAGTTGGCGTGCTTGAAAGCTGGTTGGCACACATGTCACCTTCAAACCTTCTTTTTGCACTCGTTCAGCAAGGCGTTCCACAGCAAATACCACGGTTGAACCACTGCCAATACCTATGACGGTATTTGTCTTTACCCACTCGTCGACGGCGCGGTGAGCGGCAATGCGTTTTGCTTCGTTCAATGACATATTTGAACTTGAGGCGGTCGTTTGCAAGACTGTTTTTGAGAAGCTGCTTAGTGTTTTCCTTGTGAATTTTTGGTGACTACAATTGTAGTGAACTACTTTTAGTAAACTTATCACTGGCGTCCTTGTCATGTGCTGGCGTTAAATGCAATGCAATTAATATTAGTTATTAAAAGCAGAACAAGTATAAACTTTAGATATATGTAACCAAAACAGTTTACTGAAGTTATTGAATGAACTTGGAATTATTATCAGTTTGCTCTATTCCTCTTTACTTTCTCTTCGCTTGCTTTACGTCAGAGAACAGCTGCTTCGCACGTGTATGCCGGGCTGTGTTTATTTTGTACAGTGTGCCTCACAAACTTCGCTGTTATTTTGAAAAATTTCTACTTCGAGATTTTAATATTTGTGTAGCTACGCAGTACTAAGGAAACTTTAGTTTCCACCCCTCCAGCTTGTGCTATAATCTTTTTATTAATTTTGAGTTCGTTTCGAAAAATCTCCTCACTCTAACTTCCGATTCACATATAACTTTCCTCGCTTGGCTTGAAGTTCATACTTAAACAACAAAGCGAAGAAAGCAAAGTGTACGTTAGAATGAAGGTTTTGCTTTCATTTATGGTATGGGGAACCACTCCAGTGACGGGTTTAGGTCCTACCATGTTAATGGATGCTGCGGAGCGGGCGAGCTCATCAACCAGTTCGTTCCCGGCTATACCTTTGTGACTGGGCACCCAGTTGAGCTACACATGACTACGTTCCGCTAGGCTATTCAGCTGTTCTCTACACTCCTATTTGTTCTCATGGTAGGAGACTGCTTTAAGTGGCGCTTGACTCTTGCTAAGTATGGTTATACGTTCGTTGCGATAGTTGCGTTGGAGGTTTATCTCTATGTACCGACTTATGGCAAAGACTTTTGCCGGAAAATGCTCGGAAAACTTCTTGGTGAAGTTAATTCTTTTAGTAACGCTGTTCCATGGGAGGAGAACCAATGGTATAATTCCACTTTACACTTTCATCCGCTGGGAGGAGATTGCCTTACTCCTGCCACATCCTTCTGCTGTCATTTGTAGAAGTGTGTGCTTGAAACCTGATCGATCACTAGATAAAGCGGTGTGAGCTTAAGCATATACATACATATATACATACGTGATTATCATTGTGTACAACCATCTAACGGCTTGCAGCCCCAGGATTTTCCAGCCAGCCGATTGCACATCATTAGTGCTTTAGTAGCTTTGTCTAAGTTCAGGTCAATATGCTGCTTCCACCGCAGAGTGGAATCCAGCGTGAGATGAAGATGCCTGGTCATATTCAAGATCCGGTATTGTCTCTGTCTGAGTAAAATTGGTGTAAATCTTTGGTATGATGTAGCCAAGGACAGTTTGAGAAGCTGCTTAGTGTTTTTCTTGTAAATTTTTGAAAATTGGAATACTTTATATTTATTTATACTAGATAAGATCTTAACGGTTCTCCAAAACTTACGAGGGAGGATAAAAACTTTGAATTGGAACTTCATAGGTTGTATCTAAGCAGTTTAAGCTCAGCGTTTTAATTATCACTCGGACGCAATACCGTCAAACTCCGCAAATAAATATCCAGTCTCCTCTGGCTTAGTCGTACTCAACATCTACGACCCCAATAAAGAAAATTAAGTATGCAGAGGATTAGGCACGGTCAAATTGTATCAACATACTCATTTTGCCTCCACCAAAGATAATTTGGAGTGCGACCGGTCGCGTGGCAGCAAAACCTGTTTAAGCTTTACATATCTTTCCAAAAATATTGTTATTATTGTACGACGATGAGAATGTGTATGTAGATGCTCCTATGATACTACAAAAATCGTTGATGTCATCAAAAAGAGACCCCCGAATAGGCAAATGTAAATAAAAAAGTACAAAAGCAGCTCCCGCCTCTTTCGCGCATATCAAAATAGACTAAAGCACGAAAATAACCGAATTACCTCCTTCAATTGTGTCTCAGTAGTGCTTTGGTAGTATATTTATTGTGTCGCAACCGCCCACTCATTTTGACATACCCAAGCATTTCGTCAATAATGTCAATCAACCCGTTCGCCGACGCCAAGCAACGGTTATAACTTCTGTGACGGTTAACCGAGACGCTATCGCTGACGTAGGCGTTGTTGCTGGCGTGCTTACTTTCTCCGTTACGTCATGTTCGGCTGTGAGGAGGGAAGCATTTTGCGCCGTCTTCTCTCTTGTGTCTTAATTCTTTACCTCTTGACTGCCGCTGATTAGAGGGAGTCCAGGATTAGAGTGCATTAAAGGCGTTTCCAAGCGAACCCCTTACCCATACTACATGCTCATCTACTTATCGGTACATACCATAAGTGTGTATGTACATATGGTATATAACTTGCTTGCTCCATTTGTAATTTGCAATTTTCCAATTCATTTGAAAATTTGTGTGCCTCTTTCTTGTATGATTGTTATGAGCGCGTATTTCGCTGGCTTTTCTTCCCACTTTCCTTTGTTTCATTGCCTTACTTGTATTTATCTAGTACTATAGTCGTAAAACTTTTGATGTGGAGGCATGTTGGAGTAACGCAATTGTGAGTACCTACTTACTAGACTTCAAAAGTAGGCGGCACACGCGGCCATCGTTTGAAGGCGCATTTTGCCGAATGAGCTGAGCCCAGTGAACCCAGTACCCAACTTATGGGGCGGCAAAGGTTTTTTAAAACGGCGTCCGACGTTCAGCGACATGAAAGGCAATATCCATTCGGCGACGGCTTAACAGTTGTGAAGCTTTAATTTTTTAGGATCTTGCAATATAAGAGCAGAGCATCAATAGTTTCCGGGACAACAACTGATTTTGGACAACCTTCATGCAATTCGTCTTGGAGTGATCTACGACCTCGATTAAAATCACTACAACATCGATAAACACCGGTCCTTGATGGAGCTTTATCGCCAAAAATTGTACTAAGTACATCGATACCCTGTTGCTGAGTTAAGCCTTGTACTTCGGAGCGTTCGCGTACCGAATGGATTCGGTAAAGGGCTTTCCTAGCTAACGAGCCGAAAATATAGCGATCGTTAGAGCAGAGGTACGCGCTTAAATTCTGTGTGAAACTTGGTAAAACTGCGACAGAGACGTTAGATATGATCAAGCAGGTTTACCCAGATGTTGCTTTAGCAAGAAGTGGTTCGTTTCGGTGGTACCAGTCCTTTTTTGAGGGCCGGGAAGAGGTCGCTGATGAAGACCATGCAATGAGCAAATTCAAGGTGAAAACGATGCTCATTGTCTTTTTGACATCAAAGGCATCGTCCATCATGAATTTGTTCCTCCTGAAAAAACCGTCAACGCCAAGTTTTACGTGAAAGTCCTCAAGTGACTCAAACGAAGGGTCAATCGGGTCCGACAAGACATCGCAGCTGATTAGAAGTTGCCCTACGACAACGCCCTGGCTCATACCGCCTTTCTTGCCGGCATCTCAACGCTTCCGCAGCCGCCTAACAGCCCAGATGTGGCTCCCCCGGGCTTGTTTTTGTTTTATTGTCTGAAAAGGCTGATAAAGGCAAGCAGCATACACTTCAGCTCTCAAGGCTATTCCAGAGAATGCCTTCCGTGACGCCTTCAATGCTTGGAAATCGCGCTGGCAGCGCTGCATCGACGCAGAAGGAGCCTATTTTGAAAATTTTTAAAGAATTGCAACGATTGGTTCAACATTTTTTGTACATCAATTCAGACCTATTACTTTCCGGACAAACCACGCATAATGGTACAAAGTAAGTGGTTTCGTAAGTAGTTCTGTTAACCTGCAGTTTACTGGTTGACATGTAAGTGACTTCAGAAATTCTGCATTTTCGCGAATTTCGAGAACTTCCAAAGACGGAACATGCGACAGACTTTATGACAGAAAAAACGGTATGTAAAAAAACTATAAAACTCGAACTTGTTAAAGAAATGTTAAGCGTTGTAACTAGGAGCCTTTGCATGAGAGCAACGCAATTCAATTACAGGCTTCATTAAATCGACTTACGCGCATTACTTGTCGCGTTGCCGCTGGCATTGCGTTGTAAGCCGAATAACAGCTATTTAACCCTTTAGCAACCAAAGGACCTCCATGCATACATACATAAGTATATTTAAGTTAAAGCATTTCAAGCGGCTCTACTGCGAAGACACAAACAAATATTTGTTGAAAGAAAAATTAAAAGAAGATGTCAGCAAATAACGCAATTTAGCGCACTCCTCCAACATGATAGCTGACATTTGCACTAAAATTCCCATTATTCAATTCAACTTTAGTGGGCGAACAGTAGGACTTGAAAGTCTGCTGTCTGGAACCGAAGAAAGTTGCACGAGTTGCGATTTTTCGATTTTCGCTTGATTAATAAATGTAAATGGGCAATTTCTCGCTAGGATAAGCAGCAGGCAAGCTTTCGCTTTCAATGCGATACTTCTTTGCCGCTACTTGGCAGCTTTTTTATGGCAAACGTCATTTTCACCTGCAAAAATGATAAGCACGCCGAGTGGGCGAGCGATATAAGGGTATGTATGTTTGTGTGTGCGCGTACAATGACACTTGGGACATTCGCTTAATGTCAATGTCACACTTAAATAATAAATGGCGAAGTGCACCGAAGATAGCACCGAAATAGCTTGCATAAGAAGACGAGCTAAGTAAAGGAATAAAAATCAAATCACACGCCGGCGCTTTGAAGTGGAAAATGATCAAAAGCATATTTTTTCGCTGTGAAATCGCAAAAAATGAAATGTCAATACGACGGTCAAATAAAATGTTCAATTTGGCTACGCCTTTTTAATTTCCATCCGCCGGAAAGCGAATATTGCTGACGCTGGCTGCTTGGTGTTGTTGCCACAGCCGCGTCTGCCACGGCCCCAGGGGGAGTAATCGAAATTAGTCTTCAACCTACATTCGCGCTTAAACGCAGTAGTGAGGGGAGTAGCCAGTCAAAAAGCAATAAAGAAAAGGGTGTCAAGCAATGAGCAGAAGAAGAGGGAAGTTAAGTGAATGGTTTGCGGCAGCGTATGAGCCCAGTCATATTGTCGCATTACGTTGAAGCACAGCAATTTACGATGCTTCTTTTATTAAATTTCGTTTCATTGCACTTTTTTGCTTTAAAGTAATTGTGTTTGCAGCACGAAAACTACTTCGCAGTTGTTTGGGTATTCGTTGCTCTCTTAACACACTTGTAGCGCGTAAATTGCAGTCGAGCCGTTTTGGCTTTTCAAAAAATATATTATGTTATTCAAGTAATCTTTAATTTGTAAAGCTTTTTTAGTCGAAATATGCTCCTCAGCTTGACTTTGAGTGTGGAGACGCGACCACCAATGTTTTACAAAACCTCCACATTTGACCTAACTTGGGCGAAAGTCTTGACTCAGCTTTGGTCAGCTTCCATTGGCATGATTGAGCTTTGGTTTCCACGTCATAACCATAAATCCATGATCCGGCACCAGTTATCACCTTCTGGAGTAGATCTTTGTCTTCGCGGACTGAGTTCAACATCTCCTGAGTCATGTCAACACGGTCGAAAGTGAGGAATTTCAGCACATACATATATCGAAGACGAGTCAAAATACGTCCAGACAAAACAGGTACATAAGTACCAACATAACGCAACAACATAACGCAACAACAGTTAACTCAGTCAAAAATTGAATACACGTCTTGTTCTTCCTCTTTACTGGCATAGAAACCGCTTACGTGGTTATAGTCGAGTTAACAACAGCGCGCTCAGTTCGTTTCTTCTTTTTGCAATGTGGTGCCAATCCGAGATACCAAGCGCGACCAGGTCCTTCTCCACCTGGTCTTTCCAACGGAGTGTAGGTCTTCCTCTACCTCTTATTGCAATTCGCTGAACGATGTCAATGTCGTTGTATATCTTGTACAGGTCATCGTTTCATCGACTGCGGTATTCGCTGTTGCCAATGCGCAAGGGACTATAAATCTTCCGCAGAACCTTTCTCTCGAAAACTCGTAACGTCGACTCATCAGATGTTGTCGATTTCGAGGCTGACGTTGTTGTTGGTGTTAATGCTGGTTCCAAGAAAGGCAAAGATTCGACTTCGAAGTTATGGCTGTCAACAGTGACGTGGGAGCCTAGACGCGGGTGCGACGACTGTTTGTTTGATGAAAGGAGATATTTCGTCGAACTCCTATTGTGAGGACCAAAAAGCCAAGATTAAATGCTTAACGACAATGGCACCTACGCATCTGTAATTAATGTTTTAAATTAAGCTTTCAAAGTATAAAAACATATGACTAACTTGGGAACGACGCTAAACTCCCGCTGTTACGATGGTCAAGTCTTGGTGGCTAGTCTTGGAATTATTGATGGATATTCATAAGAAACCTTTTAAGATCAGAATTTTTGAAGGCATTAGTTGTTACAGAAAGCTTTCTTTTGGTTTCGTATCTTCATCCCGTTTAGCTTGTCAGCCAGCCTACACTCAGCTCGGTCCTGCGTAAAATTTCGTATATGCTTTGTACTGAGCTCACATTAAATGCCAACAACACTAAGTAAAGCAAAGATAATGGCAAAGTCCCCATCAACCAGCCACTGCCAGCAGCTGCCTGCGCCAGCATACATATTCATGACTGTCGTTTGCATTATTGCTAAACGAAGCGTGTCCTAATTAGGTTGTCACCTGTTGGAGTGCATTTTCGTATAAATATTTGTATTGTGTGCGCCTGGAAGCGATAGGGCGCCAGCGACAAGTAATGGCAAAGCGTTATTTACGTTAGAAAAAGCGCCATTAAATCAAAGCGTTAACCATGCCACGCAGCAAATGAAGAACTTCGCCACTTGCCAACGTGCAGTTCGTCGTTTAAAGCCACTCGCGCAGATTTAAGCTCTCTCCCGACAACTGTGAAATAACTAAACTATCTCGGGCGATTCCGCTGCTTAAAATCTCGTTAAACAGCTGCTGGAATAGCTTTTCATGCACATCAATTCACTTGTTGGAAACTGCAAATCCCGCTAGGGGAATCTGCGAAGACCGACCTCAGACCGCAGACCGCCACCCGCCAAACGCAAAGCATACGAAAAATGTAAATGACCGCCATTTTTCTAATACATCGAGTGTCCCGCATGCGGCACCAACGCGCCGGTGGCCGGCAACGCCAGCGCACACTTACAACAATACACACACCGCCGGCATGCAACCCTTGGCAGGACACAGCGCAATGTTTGGCCCTGTGTGGCAGTTGACGTTAAATGATTCGACCGTAATGGCAGCGACCGCCCTGAAGGTCATTTACGAAAACAAAAAGAAACCGCACGAAACCGAAAGAATTGCAAAGCAAATGATGCTGCGCGCCAAAGCGCTCCCCGCACGCCAATAAGCAAACACAAATGAATGGCGGAGTCAGAGAAATAAAACGCGTACGAAAATGAATGTAGTGAAATCAAACTGTAATAACGTTGATGATGACGAGCGCTGCGCCAAGCCGGTGTCGCCGCGTTGGCTCCTTTGCGCCACTTGACGGTCGCCTGCCGCCTGCCGCCAAATGAAAGGAAACGCGCTTTTTGCTTGCTCTACGCGTTGCTGCCAAATATCTCGACGTCGTCAATACATATGAACGCATTGATGTGCGGACGTGTGCAAAGCGAAAAGGTTAAGAAATCGACGGGAAATGTGTGTGTGTATATGTGCGTGTGCGAATGCATGGAAAAGGTATAAAGAATTGATTGCCTTTTGTCTGTGTGTGCCACCTGATGCTGCTGACCAACTGAACGGCCGACGAAGCGCTAAGCGCGGCAGCGGTGGATTGAACTAAGCGTGGCGCCCTCACTCAACAGCGGCAGGCGGCGGCGACAGCGGCAGCGGCAGCGCAGCAGCCAAACAAATGTCTGGCCGGACGAGCGCGCCACGTCGGCCACGCATGATTGATTGAAACATTTTTATGGAATTGTGCGGAGTTGTGGAATTTTATGGTGTGCCTTCACTGTTAAATTTCGCTGCATTTTTCTTTAATGCCTCAGCCGCTTTTTCAGCGTTGCAGTGCGGACTTCGCTCTTGCATGTGGCTGGTATGCGTTCGGCACTCAAGCCGCTGATGTGCTGGACCACAACTGTGTCTCGTAGCCGTGTTGTGCTTGTGTGCTTGCGTGCTGCCAGGTATGCTGAGTGGTAGTGCCGCGCCTCGATGGCAACATTGAAGCATTTAATTCACAATTTTTTGCTGATGCCATTTTGATGACAACAAAATTGATTTAATGCCTCTTGTGTTCTCCTTTCTTTGCTTTTTGCTTTGTTGCTGTTGTCTTGGCGCTGCTAAGTGTAAGCCGTTGCGCTGCACAGGTGGTGCCAGGCCTTCGTGAAACGCTTAATTGGTACACGTAGCGAAGTAAATGAGCGCTGAATTTTAATATGTTGCGAGTATATTATGCGCCTCGCCGCGTCGCCCCACATACACATACACACACGCACAGGAACTCGCGCTATGCGCCGCAATGCGTACGCTATGAATTTTAAAACTTATTAAGTTGTTTAGCGAGCCTTTTAGTGCAGCGCTAGACAACGCATTTAACGAAATATAACTGTACATGTGTGTAGTGTGTGAATAGTATTGGAAAAAATGAAAGTGCTCTCTATTCGGATCACGTTTGATACGCAATATTTTCAGCGTTGAGAAAATTCGCTTCCGAGCTAGTTTGTAGCGTGAAAGCATCCTCGAGGTTGTGTGGCTTAGTAAAGAGCTTAATAACGGTAAAACTAAAGTGGAAACTTATCACTAGTAATGTGGGAATTTTTCTAGCATTTTTTTGCTGGTCAATGACGATAAGTTCGAAAAAGTTAAAAAAAAGAGTGCTTGATCATCGTGCTGGCTTCAAAGAGTTAGCAGAAGATCTCAACAGCTCTTATTGATCGACTCTACATATTTTGTTTAATATTTTTGGTATGAAGCGGTCAATTCTGAACTGGAACAGAATCTGAATCTTTTGCAAAACCGACGTCGAGTAGAGGTCGCAAAAAAGTTGCTTGACAAGGTAGTTGAGTACCCTACATTCTTCAAACGCATCATTACTGGTGATAAGACGGAGATTTATGAATACGACGTCGAAACTGTTCAACAATCTAGCCACAGGAGCTTCAAATATGAGCCGCAACCGAGAAAAGCCAAAATTCGCTGAAAGCTCTGAAGGTCATCCCAAGCGAAGTTATAACGAGTGGATGGAAAATTGGATTAAGCGTTGATATGTTTAAAATTGTATGGATCGTAGTTTGAGGACAACATGTTGTTTTTTTTGTCAGTCCGGTTCAAATTTCATCAGATGGTAAGATGAAGAGTAACAAAGATAGTGGTTACCAGAGATGTTTTCTGCTTTTTCCTTTTCTTTTTTGTAGGAAGCATCGGATGTCGTTGGGCGGAGCTTTAATCCGCTAAACTTTACTTACTTCTGTCTCATATCTCGCGGAACCACTGGACTAAGCATTATTTTATGGGAGGGAAGAATACGTTAAGTCTCCTATATTGTACGAACCGATCGACGCCTAATCTGTTGTAAATGCCTCTCTCTATTTAACAGAAAACACACACATAACAGCGTCAAATCAAATTTTAAACTCCAAAGCTACCTTCAAGTGTGGTTTTAAGCTTTTCTCTGGTACTCAAAAGCCGAGGGCGATTATAGTATACGTGTTCAGAGTCTTC
Source organism: Bactrocera neohumeralis (assembly GCF_024586455.1). Lineage (NCBI taxonomy): Eukaryota > Metazoa > Arthropoda > Insecta > Diptera > Tephritidae > Bactrocera > Bactrocera neohumeralis. The sequence continues at coordinate 88,384,860 of NC_065921.1, read as the reverse complement.
TATGCACTCTGTACATGTCCGACAGTATGGACTAAAGTCATGCCGGGAATAAAGTAATTAAAGCATTCCTCAGCTTTTTTCAGTGTAGGATTGTCAACAATGCCGAAGCTTTAGTGCTCTTCACTCGGCTCAACCTCTCTATGTTTTTATGTATGTATGTATGTAGGTAACAAGGAATGTAGAACAATTGAAAGTATAAATTGTCATGTTAAGTAGTGCCAAGAAAAACTTCAGACAATTATTGCTGTCAACCAGAGCTTGTTTTTTCCATGCCACGCTGTGCACGCAACGAGCTTCAAGCTCTCAAGTCACTCAAAAACGAGTAGTTAAGCCTTTCATTGCTCATAAGTGTGTGTGTGTATGAGAAGGGGAGTGTGTATTATTGGCGTAAGCGTGTTCTTGCTTTGATTTGTGAAGAATAAAGTGGAGTAGTGATAATTGGCGGCGTAATGATAACGAGTATTTGTGAAATAAAAAGGAAGGCACAAAGTGCCGCAGGATATGAAGCAGCTACGTACATACATAATTATATATGAGAACACTTAAAAAGTTGTTATTGAAAATCGTTGAGGAAATATATATATTAATACAAACTCTATAATTTTTCTACGTCATAAAAGTTATAAAGGAAATATCTGAATATTACCCGAAACCTCCCAAAAAGTAATATTTTCCACTTTTCTCTGTTTCAGTGAAATTTCGAGCGAATTCGGGCATATTGGATAGTCGAAAAAGTCTTTTCGTATTTCTAGTCAAACTTCAACTTATTCTTTTTTATATTTGTAATGAACTAAATATGTACCATTTTGGTCGACCACTTTTTGCCATTTTTCCGCTAGAGACATAATTCCATCAGTGCAACATTTTTATGGTTTCTCAGCGAAAAACTGCAACAAGTAATTTTCACAGGCTTTTCTTGAAGCCAACTTTACTCCATTAAGAGGGTTCTGCATTGACCGAAACAAATGGTAGTCCGATGGTGTAAGGTCAGGGCTATATTGTGGATGCATCAAAACTTCTCAGCCAAGCTCTCCCAGTTTTTGCCGAGTCATCAAAAATGTGTGTGGTCTAGCGTTGTCCTGATGGAAGACGAAGCCCTTTCTGTTGATCAGTTCTGGCTGTTTTTTTTCCGAATGCTTGCTTTACTCTGATCAGTTGTTGACAGTAGAATGTAGAATCAAGCGTTGGATCAGACTGGAGCAGCTCATAGTGGATGATTCCTTTCCAACCCCACCAAACACTCAGTATAATCTTTCGAGGCGTCAATCCTGGCAACCATTTGTTGAACTTCATCACGCTTGTACCATGATCTTTTTCGCACATTATTGTCGTATTTGATCCAGTTTTCGTCTCCTGTTACCATTCGCTTCAGAAATGGTTCGATTTCATTTCGTTTCAGCAAAGAATCGCAGATGTTAATTCGGTCCATTAAATTTTTCACAGACAATTCATGTGGTACCCAAATATCGAGCTCTTTTTGTAGCCAGCCTTTTTTAAATGGTTCAAAACTATTTGATGATTTATGATAAGTTCCTTAGCGATGTCATGGCAGCTTATGTGACGGTCCCGGTCAATCTTTTCCACAATTTCATCGACTTTTTCAACGATAGGTCGACCAGAGCGAGGTCTTTCACATTGAAATTTCCAGTACGGAAGCGAGCGAACCGTTGTTGTGCTACACGAACTGATACAGCATCGTCTTCGTAAACTTCACAAATTTCATTGATGGCTTGCGTGGCATTCTTCCCTTTTTTATACAAAAATTTCAAAATATAACGAATTTCTTCATTATTTTCACTCATTTTTGAGCAGCTGTAACTTTTTTTCAACTTTTCCGGATTTCAATTTTTTTTGGTTAAATGAAGCTTAAAGTCTCACCTTTCTTACATTATGTTTAAGATATGACACAATGTGATTGGTATCGTGGTTATACGACTGCAACGACATCTATTGACAGAAAACGAAAAGACTTTTTCGATTACTAGATCGTAACTTAGATTTTTTCACTATTTTCAATTTTTTTTCGTTCATTGGGTAACTTTTTTTATGGATTTAATAGAATACGGGGAATATAAGTACTTTAATCTGATTGAAAATCGTTGCTGAAAATATTTTTAATTAAAATATGTATTAAGAAAAGTAAGAGATTTTTTCTACTTCATGTAAATTATAAACGAAATAACTAGTTATTACCCGAAACTACCCAAAAAGTAGTAGTTTTCACTTTTCTTTGTTTTTCGAGTGATTTATTCTGTAGTGATATCGTTGCTGAAATATTTCTCGTAATAAGAAAATAGCAGTATTATGCATATGTAAGCACAAAAAGTAGTGTGTACCATAATCTGCAGTATATGAAGTATTTAATTACAACTTTTATTTATATTTTCTACTATTTTGTTGTTTTATTTGCTCTATTTTCGTAAGTGCAAGTTTTTGAGTGCAATTAATTTAAGTGCTTCTGCTTGCATTACTTTAATTCATATTTCCGTGTTTAATATTTACGTTTCCATTGCCCTAATACCGTAATGGCGCATGCAACATGTGCGTGTGTGTTTGCGCAGCGGTTTTTACGCACACATTCTGACTTCCCATACAATATTTTAAATTTTATAGATTTTAAAGTGAAACTTTTTATTTTCAAACACCGCACTTATTTGCAAATCCAATACGAAAATATACGCAATTCAATATAAAAACAGATACAATGTAAACTTGCATATATATATATATATATGTATATATGTATTCAATATGCGCTTATAAATTCATCGCCTACAACTGGATTTTCAGGCCAATATTTGTTTGCCGTTTTCCATTTATTTTATAGCATTTGCACTGAAATGCGAAAAAAGCTCGGCGTGCAAAAAGCTATAACAATAAAAGCAGTCTGACATTGATGTGCGAAATATTTCTATTTGCGATTCTTTGCATTTTTAAAATAATACACAAATAATGCACTTTATTTCATATTTACACACATATTTACATCGCACAAATATCGCTTTTTGCGCAAGTTTTAAATTCGCTTCACTTTTTGCAGCAGCTTTGTAACTTTATGCGTTGCATTTTTATCTAAATGGATTGAAAAGTGAAATTCGAAAGTTGTAAAAGCAACAGTTGTCGTGTTGCAAAAAAGCGCCCACAATTGCTGCATTGCAAAGTCATTAAAGAATTTCAACTTTCGTTGCACGGAGTTGGCAAGCATGCAATGTTGAGGAAGCTCTTCAAAAGACGATGCCTTCCTTGGTGCAGGATTTGTATGGATTTGCATACAAGTTTAACAAGGTACAGAGAAGGTATAGGAAGAGAACAGAAAATAAAATATATGAAAAGCAAATATTTCTTAAAAACTCCTGGAAAGCTTAAATAACACACTTAAAGTGGGCAAACTTTCAGGCTCAGGCTTCAATATAAAGAGGTTAGGTTAATCTGTTAGGCCAATGAGCCTCGCATAGATCAGTTTTAACCCTTTAACTAGACTCTGTGGCCTCACTATCGATATCTTCTCCAGCGTATCATACCGTGGCGACCCCAGATGCTTACACCGTAATCATGTCAATACGGGACAAGTACACAATAGATGCTCCATTAATTCTCTCTCAGCCGAATTCTGTGGAGTTAATAGATAACTAGATTCCTATTACTGCTAATTGGCGTCGGATGAAGAAGAAGCCGCACAAACAGTCTATAGCGACAACATTGTCGGACCGCAACGCGACTAAGATGAGGTGAGCTCTAAAGCGGTTTCAGAACAACAATGTCACAGGTGCCAATGGGTTACCGGCTGAGCTCTTTAAAGCAGACGGCGAAGAGCTCGAAAGGCGCATGTTCCAGCTGCTAAGCGTGATTTGGTTGGATGAATACACACCCAATGAGGCAATATGAAAGTATTCAGAAGTATCCAAAATAAGGGTGTTCCAGAAGTATCCCGGTATCAGCTTTCTTAACATTGCATGTGAGGTTCTTTCGATAGTACTGTGTAAAAGACTTAAGTCCATTGTAAATAAACTGTGTCACTAGTAAAATATTCTTGGGGTACGCAGATGCTATTGACGTCATAGGTCTTAAGAAGAAAGCCGTCAACGGAATCTTTTCGAGCCTAGAAAAATCTAAGTTTAGTATCCTTGTGAAACTCTTACGGTTATACAGAATGACGTTCAGCGCAATCATCAGCCAGCCCTTTAATGCGTCTTTTTCAATATAATGATGAAAAAATTGTGTTATGTGTCACTAGTAAAATATTCTTGGGGTACACAGATGCTATTGACGTCATAGGTCTTAAGAACTAATCCGTCAACGGAATCTTTTCGAGCCTAGAAAAATAAGTGATAGAGGTGGGATGGGTAGGCAATTGACTAGAACAAGAATTACGTTCTAAAAGTCTCTAATTATGCCTCTTATACGGCGCAGTAACTTGGGTGATGACGACCCGAGATGAGAAAGCACTTGGAGCACTCGAGAGAACCATTCATCGCAAGATCTTTGGAAATCGCGAGTGAGCGATGAATATCGAAGGATGGAACCGTCACCCAAGCAGTGGCTCCACCGTGCATGATATTCTTATATAGAGCCAGCTAATAATCAGAATACGCTGTCTGACCTTCGTTGTGAAGATTGGCGTGACCTCGCAAAGAGATGAGAGAAGGCAACTAGCGAAGTTTCGTGTTCTCGGATGCGCACATCTCGCATTCCAATAATTTCTATGCTTTGTGTCAACCTCCATATCGTAGAGAGTGCAATTTAAGTGTGAAAAAGTGGGCGATGCAATATTCATGAGTTCGAGTCCGAAGGATATTAGTATTACATAACCGATAATTTCAACGCTGCTGACTATTTTTACACCACCAACACTCTTTTTCATCTACGATAATACGAAATTCAAAAGTTAAATCGAACAAGTGTCTACTGCCAACTAGCACTCCTGCTAAAGCTCTGCGGGCAACACTAAGCATTTATTGCATTTCCTTCTCTCTCACCCACAAAACTTAAAAAAGGCCATGTGCCTTTTGTTCCGCAGTGAAAGAAGTAGGATGAAGCTTTAAGCTGCTCTTTAAAAAAGCAAGCCGCTTTGTGGATGCTGGCTTCGATAAGTGTAACGGTAATGTTTGCGGCAATCATCATTAACTGCTGCGCCATTGTAAAGGCAACGACAATGAGTGTGGCAGGAAAGGGTAGCGTTGCGATATGGAGCATGGGAAAATATAAAATTCCTAAATTCGTAATGTAGTAAATGTAAACTAATAAATAATTGAGACTTCTCGCCAAGCGCTGTGGCATCCCCTGCACACGAAAGTAAATACCGAAAGTCACGCACGAAATTTGCGCTTGCAGCAACAACATATTGTTACAATGGAAATTTTAAGTGTACTATATATGTACATATGGGGTATGCTTTTAATGAATGAATTTATGAAGCCGAATAATGGCATAAATATTGTATGGAAATTAATTATTTGAGAATTTTGGTGTTTTGCCACGTACAACAAACAGCGGCAAATGCAATTTCTTTGTTTACACGGCTAGTACAAACACAATCATTTATGTATGTACATACCACATATGTGTATATATACATATACATATATATATATATATGTATATATATTTTTTCATGTTATTTAAGCAATAGAAATTAGCTGTTACATTTGCATTATAATCGAATTGTTTGATTTATTTTTTTTTTTATTGATATATTATGCAATTTTAGATGCAACAAATAATTTCGTGTTAGTAGATAATTTTTGTTGTTGTATTGCAAAAAAAACTAACACCGTAGCAGGAATTCATTTCACAAATAACGATGTTTCCCTACAAACACTTGATTCCAATTGTTCGGTTTGTATGGCAGCTATATGATATAGTGGTTCGATCTGAAAAATTTCTTCAAATATTGTAGCCTTGCTGTTGGCAATAATCCTTGCCGAATTTCGTGCGGATACACATACAAATACAAAAGTTTCCCATACAAGCACTCGATTCTAATAGTCCAGTTTGTATGGTAGCTATATTATATAGTGGTCCGATATGAAAAAATTTCTTCAGATATTAAACCGTTATTTCCGACAATAATCCTAACTAAAATTGGTGAAGATATCTCGTCGAATGTAATAGTTTCCCATACAAGCACTTGATTTCCATCCTTCACTTTATATGACAGCTATATGATATAGTGGTCCGATATGAAAAATTTCTTCAGATATTATAGCCTTGCCATGGGCAATATTTCTTGTAAAATTTCGTGAAGATATCTCGTCAAATACCTAAGTTTTCATACGTAGAATTGTTTCGGATGATTCAGTTTGTATGACAGCCATATGATATAGTGGTTCGATCAGAAAAAATTCTTCGAAGATGCCACTATTACTTAGTTTATATGGTTTTTATGAAAATAGTTTAACTATAAATAAATTTTTTTTTGAAATTTTAGTATTAGATTCTCAAACACTGGTACAGAAACTTACTGAGGTCGAATATGAATAAAGAGATGGAACCTTCAAAATATGGGTACATTTACAAAGCATCTTAAGTCTACCGAAAATCGGTCGAAGAGACTACACAATTTCGGTTCATGTGGATGACTGAAAGTATGAGATCAAGGATGGTTCAAGCTTGATCTCATGTCTGAAGAAATCACATAATCCCACCTCGACTTGTACTAGATAACTTCGATAACTGGTGACCATAAAATTTCCAACTCTCATTGCATGGCTGACAATTGGTCACCGAGTTGTAAAAGTAGTATCAGATGAACCTTGTTACATGAATTTGCTTAGAAATATACTTCGTTCAAAACTCACATTTTCTTCGTTAGCTTCGGAAGAATTAGCTAAAATATTAAACCACATTTTAATGACATAAAGCCTTAACCTTTTCCAGTTGATTTCGACTTTCTTTCTTTTTCACACACCTTTCACATTTGCACCTCTTCTCCATTTCCTAGTTTGCGCCACGAAATTCCTGCAATTACACATCAAAAGTCCGATAGCTTGGAAGCCGGTCCGTTTAAAGCCTTGCAAGGTCTTTGCTTTTAAAATTTTCACACCCAATTTCTAGCGTTTAACATACCCAGGGCACCGTGTAGTGGCAATTGCTGTGCACCGCAATCATGTTGTTACCACACAAGGCCCACACAAGCGTACGCACACACACACGCGTGCCTGAAGGATTCCGCGAACGAACGTTGAAAAGCAGAAGAAGCCGAAGAAGAAGAAAGAGTTGTTGTAGGCAATCATTTCATTATAAATTTGCGCTCATTTTACTACTAACAAAACTTGTAAAAATTGCCGCAGCGGCAGAGCACACCCAAACACTCACACACACACATGCACACACGCGGGCGCATATAATTTACATAGCCCTATGCAATGCCACATTATACCCGTTTGTGCAATTTATTTACCGTAACGCGAGCGCTCCTTACCTTACAGCTCTATTTCACTTCCTTCTGCGCCGCGTCCCCCCGCTCCGCTCGGCTCAGCACATGCGTCGCTTGGTCTTTTCTTTCCTTAAGTTGGGTCTTGCTTGTAGTCCTTAGGGCTGAATTTCGCGCGAATTGCACGGAATCGATAATTTATTAAAGGTGATTACGGTTGCGGCCTGTTTGCGTGTCGGGCCAATTTGACGGCGGCTTGCTGCAGCCGCAGCGACGGGCACCTGGGCTACGAGCTGCCTGAAAAATGGGTAATCATGAATTGTGTGGTGATTGTAAACTATAGTTACTGACTTCACACACACACACACGCACACACGGGTACATGTGTGTTGTTTGTGTACATTGCAAGTATTTACATATGCACAGTTACTATTTATTGGCCTGTTGGTTGTTGGTCGGCGTTTGTTTGAACAAATTTCAATTGGCGAACTGCCAGCACCAGCTTTGCGCCACCAGCGCTAATTGATAACGAGCTGGCGAGGAGTTGATTTGGGGTTTTGGGCTGATTTTCGGGTATATTAAGTTATTACTCGAAATGAAATTGCTAGCGTTGTGTCAAGCTAATTTTGGAAGGAATTGGGTACGATTTATGAGCCGCAATTGTTGAAATGTGGAAATTACTCCGAAGCGCCCTTGGGTTTTTGGCGTTTTTTTAATTTCGATTTATATTTGCTTTAGTAGTTCCGGGTAAATGGTTGTTCTTTAACCTGTATAGATATACTTGTACATATATGTACGCATTTTTTTCTTGAATCTACCGCCAATGGTTTGGATCGATATAAGGACTACAAAGAAATTATTGTTAACAAAAATGTCCAAAAAGATTTAAAAGAACAATGCTATTGGCGTGGGAGAAGAGATTGAGATCATATGCATCAACACAAAGTTGTCAGTTCAGCCTCTACAGCTTAGAGAAAGAAGAGAAGGAGGTTGGTCTTGTGGTGAACGAGTGCAAGACTAAGTACCTGGAGGCCAGACACAAATATTTCTCGCGTCTTGGGAACTACATACTTATATCAATATTGGCAGATATCAATTTAAAAAAGCGAATAATTTCCTTTATCTTGAAACCAGCGTAAATACCACGAACAATCAAAGCCTGGAGATCCAACGCAGAGTAACTCTTGTCATCAGGAGCTATTTTATGATCGGTAGGCAATTGAGCGCAAGGTCGAGATAAACAAAAATTACGCACAAGAAGCGAATGAGTAAACAGCAATTAAGGCTATCCGTAGCGCCAATATCAAGTTTCAGTTCGTTAAGTTATGCAAGCGGGCAATAACTAGATTTTCAGTATGTAACTCGGTTAACATCATCTGGGTACATGGTTCTATAGGAATAGAAGGAACTGAAAAGGCAGACGAGCTAGCGCGCTCGGGGCGGCTGGAGACAGAACTCTCCTAAGCTACTCTGACTATAACGCTCCTTAAAGGGTTCTTTGAAGCAATGGACCCTACAGAAACACCTATGGTCTTGAAATACAAGCAGCATACGGCATACCACAAAGTTACTTCGGGGTACTGTTGAAGGTCGACAAAATAAAGAGTTCTACTTCTAGGCAAAAGGAAGCTTAGTAATATAGTATAGGTTATCACGGTTCAGGATCCACCTTCAGAAAATGTGAAAAGTGGAGTCGGTGGAATGCAGGGCATACGCGGAGGATGATAAGCCGCTGAAACATTATATATGAGAATGCCAAGTCTTCAGCAGTTTGAAACTGGGTAGGTGGGGTTGAGATGAATCAGGTTTTTTACCACATCCACTGTGTTACTGGATAAGGCTTAATTTGGTTAGCACCCGGGAGCACAATGAGCCTAATGATAACCTTAGTGCGACCACCTGGGGTCTGACGCTCCTGCCTTTTCGCTTTCAACCAACCAACCAAGTCTCTAATCATTCTCGGATTACGTATATTATACGGAGCAGAAATATGGATAACGATGAGTCGAGATGAAAAGACATCTGTTTCAGAGAAATGTTCTCCGCAAGGTCTTAGAAGTCGCCATTCTGAGAGATGAGTACCGAAACCGAAGTTGAAACCACGAACTGTATGAGCTATATATATTGGAAAACGAGCTCCAGCGGCCACAGCCTTCGATTTGAGACTCATGGGTAGACAACGGAAGAGGTGGCGCCTATAGAGATGCACAATCGGCGTGATTTCACGAAGCATGAAGATAATTGACGAACTTTTGTGTTCTTAGCCCCGACCGAGCCACGATTGCAGTGCCAAAGAAGAAGAAGAAGAATGGATGTTAAGGATTTCGAGCATGCCACTCTATACTTTAAATATTTTTATACATTTTCTCGCTTTTTACTTCTCTAACAACCTTTGCTCCTTTGCTAATATAATTTATTATCCTCCTGATCGAATTCAGCTAATTGAATCTGCGCACAGCCAGTCCAAATGACGTCCGTTCTAAAAACGAGTCCATAAAAATTTAAAAATACTCGTTTAACTATGTAAAGAGTGGAATATAACAGCTGTCTAAGCGTCCTTCATGCATGCATATACGTTGGTGCTTATCGACTCGCCCCGTTAACGCTCAATTTGCCGCTTCTCCCCTGATTTGTATCATTTTTGGCGTTCCAATCCATTTGTCAGATTTCCCCAACTGTCAGTCGAGAAATAAACTCGAATATCTAATACAAAGCACTACACATATACACACATACATGGACCACGTCGCAGTCTAACTTATGCATGCAAGCAATTATTTCTCGTTGCTGATTTTATTTACCTCCGACAGAGCTGGGAGCTTTAAGCAGAGATGATGAAATGTAGGAAAAATGAAACATTGGCAAATTAAAAGAAAGAGTGCATACAAATGGATTCTTCCAACACATATACACATGCATACAGTGGCCTGGTTAAGCTGACTCCTCAACACGCTGCTAAATACGAGTGTGTGTGTGTGGTGAACTTCCGCAAATACGAGTAGTCAGTGAGTACTGCTAGTTAGTTGGCGTGTGCTTAGCGAGCTACTAATGAAAAGTGCACACACATACACACACACATGCATGCATATGGAGATGCGCATACATTCATGCACCAATAAATTTGCACACGAGCTGCAAGCAGATTGATCGCCATTCCGTATCTGTTCGTCTGTCTGCATCTCCGTTTGTATGTCTGTCCGTCCGCCTGTTGTATGCGCTAATAACGCTTCACTCGACACCTTGCCACACTGCAAATGCATCTTATCAGCAACATCATCCGGACAGCAGATGTGCAAATACACAGAAGCGCTTTCATATGGATAAATTACTTACTTAGCAATAGCAAAGGAGCATTAAGGAGTGCAAAGCAGCAGTAACGGCAGCAATGGCAGCAATGGCAGCACATGCACAGTTAGAGCGACTGCAACTGCAATACCGTCATTATCAACTGCTGCTAACAACAGCATTTGCAGCATCGTTGCTCCACTTTGTAGCAACGTCGCACAGTCGCCGGCATTGCAATCAAATTCAGGCGCTCAACTTTTGTTGCTGCAACATCGTTACAATGCAATGCCACTTTTGTTAGATATGCATACAAACAAACATACATACATAGCTGCTTATCCATGTGTTGGCTATGCTGTGAGTGCTTTTTAGAAAATTACTTCATCAGCTGTGGCGCCCGCCCGCCTTCGGTTCGGTGTGCGCTCACTTTGTGGCAAGACTTGCTTCTGCTTTCATTTGGCCATTTCCCATTTTGGCAATTCCCACACATTTTCACAATTTCTGCATTTCCATTCGTCAAGAGGTTTAATCACATAATACGTTGCCGTATCATTGCCTCCGGAGTGTAAGATAATCTTTTCAATGTTTTCATTTCAACCTTCAGGTGTGAATGCATCAATAACACAAATGAAAAATTCGTTCATTCGGCTAATGCTTTTTTCGTTTCTTGCTTGCTGTTGATATCCTTGCTCTTGTTTTGTTGTTGTTTACGCTTTGTTCTACTTCTGATTATTGCTATTTGTTTTTGCAATTTGTTTTGGTCCGTGTGTTAGTTTTCCCAATTTTGAGTCTGCATTGTAAGCTAATCTCTGCTGATGTCTTGAGGCAAACCCATATACACATAAGTGTATGTACATTAGTGCGGGTCGATTTTGTTACTATAAAATCGCGTGTGCGGGTATCTTCTACGGATTATTCTGAACAACTTTGCCGAAGAGGCAGTGGTCTAAAACCGGTTTCGAGCCAGCGATTTTTCATTTTTAAGGCAAAGTTTAAAAAATCTGAAAAACCAGTTGTATGGCAGATATGTGTTATGGTTATCCGATCTGGCTGATGCCGACAAATGCTCAAAAGGCTATCAAAAGGCAACATCGTAATTAGTTTCATTTAGAAATCTCAAAAACTGTCGAAAAAATGTTTAAGATCAATAAAAAACTTCGCTTCAAAAATTGTAGGCTCTTAACCGGATTTAGACCTAAAGTCTCTTATGCAAAGTTGTTCAGAATGATCCGTAGCACATTTCCCGCAAACGCGATTTTTTGTTTATTTTTTGGCTTCCTGTAGAACAAACCGCTCTAATGTATATACAATATCTGACATTTTTGTATTTGTCTATTGATAACCTTTGTTTAGAATTTTCGAAGAGTTTGTAACAGTTCAAAGGCATTAATATATACGTAATTAATATCACTAATGATAAATTAAGATCTCGAACTATTTCAATCAATTCTAACGAAAATCTTTCAAGGTTGACATATAGAAAACGTAAACATTTCAGAATAACGATCGATTTTAACATATTCATGGCTCATTTATTAATTACAGGAGAAAGTTCAGAATTCCTTGCTCTTCTAGAGTTTCGATTACTGGTTGAGCTTATTAGTGGCCTTCACATACTCAGTACAGTTCAGCCTTGCAGTAGGCAGAGAGAAAGACAGAAAGAAAGAGTTAGACAGCGAAAGAGATATACCGAGAGAAAGACGGAGAAATATTATTCACATACTCAGTATAGTTCAGTCATTCAATAGACAGAGACAGAGAAAGAGAAATAGAGAGAGAGTTTGACAGGGAAGAGACATATCGAGAGAGAGAGAGAAAGAGAAAAATTATTCGGTATCTCAATATAAAATGCTGCAACTTCTTCCAGTTTGATCCACATTGGATTTGATAACCTAGGTTAGGTTAGGTTAGATGGCTGATCCAAAGACTGCACTTGGACTGCTATCGGCAGACCTTTTTGTATTCATAAAAAAATAATTCCTGTAATTCGAAGTTTAATTTCTATTTCTAGCAGTCCCGTGACACATCTGTAAGTGTGAGCTCCTATGTGCTTAAGCTTTAATCTCGCAAACGCGGTGAAATTAAGAAGGAAGTGCTGAGATGACAGCTTTTGCAGCTGGAATTGGATAAGATTCTCAACCTTACAACATGGACGGAGATAGGACAATGACCTGTTAGAGCCCCCTTTACTCAAGAAGAGGCAGCCTTAGTGAGGGCACAGAGCTCACTGGGTCGCTTGCGATTGATCTTAAGCCAAAAAGACCTTGAGACAGCGCATGAAACGATCGGTCAGCGCTGGGCTACCAAGCTCCCGCGAAGCACTGCTAATCAGTAGTAGAAAACAGGAGAGGAGGCGAGCTCTGACTCGGTTCCAGCCAGCACATTAGCTTTTTAGTATCATAGTCTTATCATAAAAGGACTCGCTGCCTTTGATAACGAGGTTAGGCATTCCTTAATCAGCTTTGAGCGCACGGTTAGTGAGCTCAAGCCTACTATGGTCGCCTTGGTATCAAAGTGGATAGTCATTTCTCTGAAGGAGGATGCATACGGTCGCAGTACCGCTACTTTAATGGCAGAAATCTCCGTTTGAAAAACACCGCAATAGTCAGGAAAATGGATAACCTAAGCTAACCTCAAAATTTCGAAGAATTATTTAAGAAAATCTGCAACTATGTGTGTGTTCTTTGTGGAAATATCCATAACATACGATAGAAATTAAGCACACTTTAGAGACAATTTGTGCTAATTATCCATAGCTTCGTATTGGTCAATGCCACAGAATGTATAGCTTTATTGTCTTCCCGAGCATTATTATTATGTTGTAAGCACCTGTCGTATTTGAAGTTGAATGCGATTCAACTTTTCATTGCTTTTTGCAAATTTATTTCAAAGCCAACCGCGTCGCATTAAAGCCAAACTTTCACAGAAATATTTTCATGCAAAAACTAACACACTAACGCGCACTTGCCACATGGCGGTTAAAGTGAAACTTTCGCTGCGCAAATAAAAACCTGTTGAGCTCCTTGTTGTTGGCGAAAATTTGCAAAAACTTTGACAACTGATTTCACAACGTTCAAGTAATTAAAGTGGACGTCAGAAATGCGAGCATTAAAAATTAAAATTTCATATTCATTTACATTTGAAGTTGAAGTCGACTAACCCAAGAGTACTCGGCAAACAACGACGCTCGAATGTGTACTGGCGCATGCAAAACTTGCATTTCAACTCAGAATTAATTTGAACAAAACGTCAATTCCCTCAGCTAACCGGAGACCGGCGCACCGATACACACACACACACACACACACAGGTACAGACAGCCGGTGAGAATAAGCACAGTGACTTAGAGGGCTGGTGAAGCAGAGAGACGAAGCCAAATGAAATGCTAAACACAAGCAGACAAACGAACAAACAACGAGAATGAAAAGCTGCCTGTCGACCACAGCAACTTTCTCCCCGCCGGCGATGTTGCCACAACAAAACGGCCAGCAAGTGCTGTTAGACGAGGAATCGCTTGCCGAGGAGAGCGGAGCTTTGCAGTTGGCTGCGGGGTTAGAACGTACGAAACAGTTTGTATGTGTGTGTGTGTACCAAAATCAAATCCGGTAAGTAGACGGTAAAACTTCGGCACTAAGCAAATTGTAGAAGTGCATTTCGCCAGCAAATCCACTAGAAATACACAGTAGCAACAACTGCAACAACAAGCAACAGCAGCTATGGCAACGAATTACTTTGAAAAGCAGTATTGCAACAGTTTTCGACTGTGAGCAGTGAGTAGTTGGAACTCGGCGGGAAGGTAGAATTTGCAAAGCATACAAACAGGCGTAAAAACACGCATTTGCGCTCAACATAAGCGAAGCCAGACTCCAACACAAACTCATAGGAATGTGGGAGAGCACACAAGCACATGTGCTGCTAGACACACATGCCAACGAAACTGGTGTGTTTGTGTGTGTGTGTGTGAGTTCTGCAATATTTGTGAACTTTGTGGTGTGTATGCAGGCGACGCCACCGCTTGATAGACACTTTGATGGACGGCTATAGCGGAATAGTAGGGCAAACCCAGCCACCGACCGACCAACAAGCATATTCGCCGGCAAAAATAAATAAAGGGTGTTTCAGAAAGGCACAGACAGACGAGTGTAGGCGGAAATGTAATTTGTTCTCAATTTGGTTTGGTGTGGCGGTCTGAGAGATCAGCGACGCACGCGCTCAGTTTTTGATTTGCTGAGTCGGTTGGTTTCCGCCAAGTACAAGCTCAAATCGCAAGTGACACACTATTTACACATGCTATTTAGCAGACGTAATAGCACTCTCGAGCGTTTATAATATAGGAACCCTTCATTAATCTATGGCAATTGCAACGCTGTAGCCCGCCTGTTCGCAATCTCGTTGCAAGTCATTGCAGTGGCAGTCCAGGCGTGAACTAGCACCGCAAATACCTCAAAAGTGTTTATTAATATTTTGAAAAGCGCTCACGAACTGCAACGCGTCATTCAGGCTAGACAGACGCACATCAAGCACATCAAGCGCACAAGCACTCAGCTACTGCCATACCCGTTTGCTCGAATTTGGATAACTTTGTGTGGACTATGTGGTGGCGTGTGGGGAAAATGCAACTATGTGGCGTTGCCACGTGTTTGTGCGTTTATGGCATATGCAGTTTTGTTGTTGTCTTACTTTATGCCAGCCATTTATGCAATTATTTTCCAGCCAAGCCACAAATTACATTAGAAATTCTTCAATATTTTGGAGTATAATTGAGGAAAACTTTTAGTTAAACTTTCATTGTTGTTTACTGCATTGTTGCTGTTGTGATATGAGCACATTTTTAAATTTTGGTTAGGGGGTAGGTTTAGTGTTTCTATTTTTCAAATTAGATGTCCAAAACATGTAGCAAAATAGTAAAGTTTTATGTTGAGTGTGGGACTTTGTCATATTTGGTTAAATTAATAGGTAGACATTTGGTTAGAAGCACTTTTTATTTGCATACAAATGGAAGGGAGAACAATATATAAAAATTTGGATGCACTATCGTTTAGCCCTGCTGCTTGATATTTTATGTCCGAGTTGTTTGGCAGGACTTTTCGATCTGATCTCTATTCGTCTATATACGTTCAGGGATGGATTCTTTGGAGTATTTGCACGTGATCAAAATTAGAGGCAACGAAGATGTGCTCTTAAGATTCAATAATTGTTTGGTAGACATTGGCGCCTTCGTTCTTCTTCTTAACTGGCGTAGAAACCGCCTACGCAGTTATAGTCAAGTTAACAACAGCGCCCCATACGTTTCTTCTTTTTGTAATATGGCGCCAATTGGAGAATCCAAGCGAAGCCAGGTCCTTCTCCACTTGGTCTTCCCAACGGAGTGGAGGTCTTCCTCTTCATCTGCTTCCCCCGGCGGAAACTTCGTCGAGTACTTTCAGAGCTGGAGTGTTTTCATTCATTCGGACCACATTTCACAATTGGCGGAACTATGTCTATATCGTCGTATATCTCATACAACTCACTGTTCCATCGAATGCGATATTCGCCGTGACCAACGCGCAAAGAACCATAAATCTTCCGCAAAACCTTTCTCTCGAAAACTCGTAACATCGACTCATCAGACGTTATGAATCCGGAAGTATCGAAAGCCGGAGTGCGGAACTTTGGTCCGCTAAACTTAACCTACTCCCGTGGCATATCTCCTCCACGGAACCACTGGATTAAGTATTACTTCGTGGGAGCGACAAGACATTTTAAGTCTCCTCTGTGGTACGGACGAACGGACGCCTAATCTGCTATGTATGACTCAGTTTTGTAATGGTTTAGGCTGCCGCTTCGTTGAGTTCTCAGTGGACTGACTCTATGGTATGGTTAGGCGGACGCCTAATCTGCTGCTGTGTATGTTGCTTCGCTGGTTCTCAGTAGACTGAGATAAGAGTGTCGTCAAATTTTCCACCGTAAAACTACGACCGAGTGTATGTAGGTTTCAGTTTTTCCCTTGTATTTAAAAATCGAGAGCAGTAAAAGACATGTTCAGAGTCTTCTATGTACTCTGCACACGTCGGAGAATTCGGACTAGTGTCACGATAGAATCTGTGCAGATAGCTTCTAAAGAACCAATGTCCACTTAATATTTGGGTCAGGTGGAAATTTAGTAGAGGATGGATCCATGTGTAGAAGTTCACGCAAGTGAGAAAAGTTCTCTGAACGCCATCCATTTGGGAATGGCCAGAAACGATTCTTTTACATATGGCTCAAGCAGCTCACTACTTCCAGTTTTAGACCGATTATACTCTGGGTAGTCAAAAAACATCCGTTTGGAGGCGAGCCAAAGTGAGAAAGCGAATTTTCTCCTCCCAAGGCTTCTGCGCTGGGCATGGGACCCGCCACGTAAATATACCAATGAGAAGAAGAAGAAGAAAATCAGGTTCCTAGATAGTGAAGCTTACCATACGTACTTCTCCTCTTCTGATGAGCGGCATATCGTTTCTGCGTTCAAGAACAGTTGAGTCCGAAGTCGAGGTTGGATTAGAAGAAAGTAGTTGAGTGTTTTACCACATTTTTTTGTGAATCAGCGCGCAGTCAGCAGAGAAGTAACAGTCTGTTGAAAGACTGAAGTCAGCAGGACTAACGAAAGCATGAGAAAACTGAGAATTCCACCATGACCTTGAGGTGTCCTATCTTTCGCTAGTAATATTATTTTATCAAAAACATAGATATTGGCTATTTTATTTGCTATCTCTCTCTTTGCATACAATAAATGTGAACGAGGTGTTGCAAGCTGTATTTTCGAAAATACGATAGCGTGGCACTTTGTGCCTAATTTACGGCCCACTGACAAATAGAGCTTGTTTGCCCAAATATGTCGAAATACGGCAAACTTATTTATTAAATGCTTGTATATCGGACATGTGAACAACGGTCATACACAGTGTTTAACTGTATTAAGCAACAAAAAGCTTGTTAAATATTTTATGCAGCCGGGGTGTTGCAGGTTCCACCTACAATGCGATGGTATAAATCTGATACACCGACTCTGTGGGTCTAAATGTCAGTATGCATGTGTATGTGTGTGTGTTATAAATGACTATATTTATGTGCTTATTTGTATGCCATTCGACAATTTATTAAGATTCCAATTGCATTGAATGCCGACGTCGCCGTCGTTGCCACTGCGAATGGGTTACCTTCATATATTATGCTTATTTGTGTGTGTATATATGTGTGTGAGTATATGTTTGTTGCTTGCTTTGTTGCACATTGCTGTTGGGTTAGTGGCTTACAACATGACCACCGACAACTATTGGTATTCTGTGCGGCTGCATGTGTATGCGTGTGTGTTTGAGCACTTGTATCGGCTTCATTGTCGGACAATATTAGCAACAGAAGCAGCGGCGGCAACAACAGTACCTAGCGCCCGTGCGCACCGACGACGTCGCCACATTGCCATATTACCAGCGTTGGATTGGAGATGCTCATAAATTGTGTGGCCGACTCGAGTGTATGTAACTGGAACAGAACCACTTCAGCCGAACTGCCGGGCGGCAGGCACGCAAGCTGGCAGGCAAACAACTAACGGAGCTGTCTCTAACTGAATGCCGGCACGAAGGGGGCCCGACGGACGGTCAGCGCGGTATACACGTAGTACAACGAATTTACATGACACTTTTACAAGTTTGCAACATGTGTACCGCTTCGGTGTACGAGCCGGCTCAAGTAGGCCTAATCGAGTTGGCGCTGGCGCAGCAGAGTTCGGGTGCGGGGGAAGCGGCGTTATAGCCACAGGAGTAGAAGGTGGAGCCAAGAACGGTTTGTGCCATGTTCAGATGGATGACTATACGGACTTGCCTGTTTGGAAATTTATGTGCGCATGTAAATATAATGAAGCTTCAGCCACACATACATATATCAGTGGTAGCTATAAAATGCATATCTACATATAATATCAGATATTTGCTATGCGTATTTGTATGCTTCTGCCGATGGGCCAATCCATTTTGTTGTTCATATAATATTTGAAAAATAAAAATCAATAATTTTCATGGAGCACATTGAGCTGGCTCATGTTGTGGGTGCTGCAGGCTTAGAACACACACCAGGCAACCAAATGCGAGCCACTTCCAGTGTGGAGTGACACTCGAGATGCCGGCCAAAGATAAACGGGCGGCCGTGCAGACAGACAACATCAATTTCAGACATGCAAAACAGCACTAAGCTGCAAATACGCTTAACGGTAACATTGCAAAATCATAATATTCTAAGTGTAAGCCCGCAACACACACACACAGTCACGTACAATGTCAACTGGTGCCAACTTTGCTCACAACTAACAACGGTTCGTAATATTTTCCTATCGATATGCCGTACATCATCACAGGGATCACAAATATTTCATAGGGTTTGCCGAAAATGTTGGCACACATAAATTGCTCTTTGCAGCGCACCCCACCTGCATGCACCCCGTCAACAACTTAGCGCACATTCACTCACCAACGCGCCATGCGACAATCGAACGACCACAATTTGTTGGACAGTTTTTGTATAGCATATTGCCAAAATGCCAAGCAATGCACTAATGCTGTACCATAACTCACACACACACACACACACACACGTTCAAGCAGTGATAAGGGCAAGCAATATTGCTTTACTCGAGCTTTAAATCGACGCACCCACACTCAGCGCCATGGTCGCCGACTGCAGCCAGCTCGGCGTGCAGTCAGCCAGCATACGGCTCTTGTCCGTGGCATGACGTAGTCGTCGCCACTGTTAGGCAGCCGTTGAACCGTGTTGCCCTCTTGAGTGTGGCACACTGCTGGCGCACACACAAGCGTCCACCCGAAAACTCACTCCCCTGCCACCATTTTTGCTACAGCCAAAGCTGCCGTAGATGCTTCTATAAAATTTTCTATGCATTTTCTGCCACATTTTGCTGGCGCTTGCTGCTTACCTCCGTTGCGTTGTCTCACGTTCGCCCTTTTCATTTGGGTCGCTGCCAAGTAGAGTTTATTTTCCAGTCCGATAACTTCATCGTTGCAATAAACATTTTATTTCTTCATTGTAAAAAAATACCAGAAATACGTAAAATTGGTGACAGAATTTACAGTAAAGCTGTACGCTTACATAGGGGTACGCGGGCGTTGAGGTCTGCAAGTATATGTTTATTTATTTCATGAACTCGCCAAAGATACTGTCAATTGTTTTTACATTTATTTCTTTGCAATTTTTATTCTTTCCTCTGTTTTATGCTTTATTTTTATGTTTACGTACTCGCAAATCGTGGAAATGCATTTGGTTATGTTGTCGGAATTTAACGGTCGAATTGGTGGCCACTTTGTGCCGTTTACGGTCGGGTGTTGGAATTTTGGTGATTTTAGAAGGGTTCATATTTATTGTAAATGGTGGATGCATGCTAAGTAACTGTGTAAACATGTTGGGAAGCATTGCGGAAAGGGTAAATAGTAAAATGTAAAAGAGTTCCTCAATTTACATAACTCACAATGTGCGACCATCCGGTTTGCAATGTCAAAGTTAGGTTAAGTAGCACCGTTAGATTGACGAGGACACCGATAAAATGACAAATAAGGGGGTATTCTGGTCTAGAGGTCCGAATTTAAGGCGCTGTTTGAGAACTGTTAAAAAAAGCATTTGATATTTTTGCGTACTTGAAGGCCTTGCCCTCGCCGCCATGATTTCTACCCTTGTGGTCATCTGAAAAATAAAGCAACCATGCCATAGTTTAAGTAAATCAGTTGAATCAGTCTTTTTAGGGAAATATTTTCGAGTATCTAATCTACGCTATTTTAGTAAATTTTTACTGGCAAACGGATCGTTGGAAAATGTAAGTGTATTGTAAACTGAGCAATACCAAAAGCTCCGTCAGTATCGGGAATGATCTCTTCGAGCCGTTCGTTACCAAACGAGGTTTTAGACAAAGCGACTCCCTATAGTGGGATTTCTTCAATCTACTGCTGGGGAAAATAATTCGAGCTGCAGATCTGAATCTTCGCACTCGCGACTCGATTCCCACGACACTGTTGACAGTCATAACTTCAAAGACGTAGATAATTTCGTCTATCTTGGAACTAGCACCAACGCTAACAACAATGTCTACCTCGAAATCCAGAAGCAGAATAACTCTTGCCAACAGGTGCTACTTCGGACTAAGTAGGCAAATGAGAATTAAAATCCTCTCTCGACGAAAAAAAAACAAAACTCTATAGGTCACTCATTATTCCCGCTCTACTATATGGTGCAGAGGCAACAAGATTTGATGAGTCGACGTTACGAGTTTTGAAGAAAAAGGTTCTGCAGAAGATTTATGGTCCTTTGCGCATTGGCCACGGCGAATACCGCAACATACATACATATTCCAGCGAATTAAGAGACACCGGCTATGTTGGCTAAGTTATGTCGTCCGAATGGGCGAAAATACTCCAGCTCTGAAAGTGTTCGACGCAGTACCCGCCGGGGGAAGCAGAGAAAGAGGAAGACCTCCACTTCGTTGGAAAGACCAGGTGAAGAAGGACCTGGCTACACTTGGAATCTTCAATTGGCGCCAAACTGCAAAAAGGAAGAAGGACTGGCAGGTTGATGAAAACTCGGCTATAACCTCGTACGCCAATAAAGAAGAATACGTTTTCACCAAAAATCTCTCTCCTTTTAACCTCAAATTAATGCTTTAATTATTCTGAGAAACTTAACTTTAAAGTTCGTAAATATTATTTCAGTATAATTCAACTGTACTATGATCAGACTGTGAGCCAAATGGTCCACAGCACACAAAGCCAAATAGTTATTTATGTGCGCTTACGAGTTGCCACATTTAAATTTATATTGAAAAGTGTTGCCAATTGTCTTTAAACTGGCAGTGCAAGTTGCTTTTCTCACACCAGCTGCCGTTCCACTTCGCCAGTCCAATGTGCCTGTAAATGCCGTTATGTTAGACACTTTTTTCATTGAAGACTTGTCCCAGAAACACATAAATTTTGCATAACTGCATTCTGGTGCGTCGGACTCTGTGCCATAGTTCTTGTTTGTGCCCATTCTACTCTTTTTAAGTTCGGCACAACAGCTACAGCAGACTTTATTAAGAATTCACTAACAGTACTTTAGCGCTATCTTTTCTTTATGCGACCAGCTGTCGCTTCCTGCGCCACAGCCGTTCTGCTGCACTCTCTCTCTCTCTCCCTCCAGCTCGTTGCAGTCGCTTCCGTTCGCGCCTCGTTTGCAGAGATCGCCTTCGCATTAGTTTTTCATTTATGGCTCGCAGCCATCTGCGCGTCCATTTATTTCATTCACACTATCACTGCCTGCCAAAATTTCACAAAATCATGCAGCAACAACTGCAGCATCTTCTTCTTCCTGCTTTCGTTAGGTTCTTTCAATTTGTTTGCGGCAAAGTTTTGCATGAAAGTTTGTGCCAACGTAGCTGCGCTTCTTCTAGCTACGTAGTTCCTTTTGCCGCCGCATGACAACGTTTCATTTTGATTTATGGCATTTGACCATCAAAATTGGCAAGACGCATACCGCCTATAACGCAAACAAATAAAAATCAAAACGGGCAGTCGGGAGTATACCAAGCGCCTAACCAGCCGGCAAAGCTATCTAATCATGCCGCTGGCGGCGCCTACAAAAAACGCATCGGCAACATTCATAACTCAGTGCTTTTCAAACAAATTTTCTGCTTTTCCCGACAATTTCTGCGGACCACCGTAATCCCCAGCAGGCATACAGAAATTTACGCGTCACTACGAATCTGTCGATAGAAGTGTAAAGTCGTAAAATTGTTGCCAGCTTATGCGAAAAAAGCGAAAACAAGCGCTGAGCCACATGCAATCCAGCGCCAAAAGACGTCAAGCAAAGGCGGTCTGCATAGAGCCTCATATATAAATTTAATTTTACCGTAAAGTTTTCGCCTTTCTTTCACACTTCACATCGTTACTTGGGCTTAAGGTGGTGCTGGTTCATTGTCGGCTTCGTAGGCCTACAATTTCTACACGCCATTTCAATATCATAAATCTACGGCAAACTAAAGAATGGGCTATGTCTCATTTTGCTGGTTTTGTTGTAATTTTATTACCTCGCAGCGCATTGAACACGGTTTGCCGTTGGAATTATTCGCAAATATTTTTGGCTTGTGCGTGTGTGAAGAACATGAGAAGAGGTTAATGAAGCTAGTTGTCACTATTAGCAATAGAGTTATTACCAATCTATGATAAGCTTGTTAATATGTAAATAAATATTCTAATTACAGTGACCTTGAAAATGATCACCTAACACTTTAATATTTCTATAAAAAGCAAATCATGTCATAAATATATCTGATACCTGTGAATTATTTGAGGTACCCTCTTTACGAATTTTTACAAATATGAGGTCAAAATTTTTCAATCACGCACAGCTATTTTGTTCATTTTAGTAAATTACGGTAGTGTGACCACTATACCTCTTGACTACAGCACCATTTTACGAGTTAGGAAATTGTTATTGCCACTTTCGGTTTAAGCAATCTAAAATTAGCAGAATCAGCCTTCAACATCACAGTCGCAAATTGATTGTACATTAGTGTTATTATATAGACGCTCATTTTGAATTATTTCGAAATTTTTTATCCCATCGCAGCTGTCTTTGGGACCGCTCATGCTTAATGTCAATATTTTGTAAAAACTATTTAATTAAGAGCACTTACCCGCACAACCGATCTTTATAAATTCGACAGGCGCTTTAATTTGTTCCTTATCTGTGTATATTAGTGAAAAAATTTAATTTTTATGCTCAAATTTATAAATACTTTTGTTTTATACTCACATCTGCATATTACTACGTTTTTACTCTTTTTCTTCAGACTTCTTGGTGCACCTAAACTTCTAGACTAACATACGAGTATGTCGCCAACACGAGTGAACTTTATAGGTTCAAGTATTTTCATTTTAATTTTCCTTATTTTCCACACAAAAAAGTTCTTATAATGCATATTACATATCAAATCAACAAACTTGTTAGTTTAATAAATTACAATTGTAAAATTTCTTCGAAAGTTCGCACTTTTCAAATGCGAATGCGGAAATTAAAGAGTAATAGCGGAAATGTCAACGAAGGCAAATCAGTGGAACAGGGTTGCACGTTGTAACAAAATATTTTGGATTTAATTTTTTTATATATATTTATATTTAACAGAGCTTTTTTTTATTTTCGTTCAATCTTTGAATTTTGCAATACATATATTCGTATAAAATATTTGTTGCTTACTAATATACATGTAAATATCGTTTTATTTTTCTTCACTTTAAGAAACACTACCTGAATTAATGGCCAACAGATGGCACTACTACTGTCTACTGATCGCTCATAATGCTTAGCTTCTAACAATAAATTCATTCAAATCAATGAAATGTAAGAGAAAGTAGTATTGCAGGGAAGTGTTATTACTTTTATTAAATAAATTATTAATAAATATTTATTTAAATTATAAATTATAAATATTTAGTTAAACATATGTAATCAAGATTTTCAGCTGAAAGTCAGTAGATACAACCAGATAACTTCCAATGAATGAATATTAGGTTCATAGTAACATTATGTGAATTCAACAATTAAAAGACTAATTAAAAATGTGTTTTATATGTATATTTATATAATACAAACTTTTTTTAACAATATTTTACAAATTATATAAGCTTCGCCTACAGAAAAAAAACAATATGTCATTATATATAACCCATAATTAATTCTCTCACCTACTAATACTCTATCAACAAATGAAAATATATTAATTAATAATTTTTTTTCTAATTTTTTTGCCATGCTATGCAACACACCTTCAAAAGTTAGCTAATACCATAACCAAACGCTAATTAAGGTGTTTGGCGTAGCTCATGCGTCTCTGCTACCTGTCAGTTCTTTGCCGCCATTTAAACTGCTTCGGTGCAATTCCGCTACTCTTGTGAAAAATTTGTAAAAAATTCCTATTTTGTTTAAAATATTGCTTTAAATTTAGTGCTACGTGTATAAAAAAGTAGTTTAGTGTATATTCCTTTAAAAATTAGTGAAATAGCAATGCGGGCGTAGTTAATTAAGTGAAAATTTGAGTGTGAAAGCCATTGAGCCGGTGCAGCGGAAATAGCAAAACGGTATTGAATATGATGTAAAATATATTAAAAGTGTGCAAATACAGTTAATATGGACACCGGACTTCGAACTAATTGTGGTAAGTCATTTTTGGAATAAGATAAACTTATTAAACAATATTTTCCTCTTGGCACCGGCCTTGAATTGACATTTTGTTTTGATGGGTTTTTGCTACTCCTTTTACAGCTGTTTCGTTGCCTGTAGCTATGTGTGTATATATGTATGAATATATGAGCCACTGACTTAATTCTGTTGCTCCTTTTATAATAAGTATTATAAGTAAAAAAAAGGAAAATTATAAATTCAATTTGACAAAGTTTTAGAAATAAGTTTCCTATGAAAATTTTTCTCTCCTTTCCTCAAATGTATGTGTTAAATAAATTAGAAAAATAATTATGTACGAGTATACTAATAAACAAAAATTACATATTTTATCTTAGAATCAAGCTGCTGGAAATTAAAAAAAAAGCTATTTATAGTCCCATTATTATTATTTATGAACCTTGTACCGGACTCGGCACATTTTCAGAATAGAAGTTGGCCTAGCTGGTTCGTACCGATAAGCATATACAATATTATATTTGTAAGTATGCTGATCGCTCATACAATTTTAATCGAATTACTCAATCTATCTGCTCCAATTTAGTCGCCGCATTAATCATTCTGTCACCACTGCACCGTCACTCCGCTGACACTACACTAAATATGCATAGTGTGTTACACTTTTCCTAGACTCTTCAAATTCACATGCGCTGAATGACTACACCATTGCACTCGTTGACAAGCAATTAATTTCTTAGAGCATGCAATTTGCATGATATTAATATTGAACTTTAAAGCGCAAAAAAAGCAGGACCTTAAGCACTAGAAGTGTCACTATTGACAGCCAGCCCGGTTCGAATAAGGCGCTAACAAGCAGGCGCAAAAAATAAGCATCCGCGACTATAAGAGGCAATGATTGCTTTGACAGCCAAGGTGGCGAAAATGCCCCGAGGCAAAAGTGACACTTGCACTTGCTCGAGTGACAAGTCACACGCTTACACAGCAGTTCTGTTGGTCACCAATGCGACAAAGCCACCAATGAGCTTGTTGCGTTGCTGGTCATCGCTATGCCTGTTGCTGTTAGGGGCGGGCGGTGCGAATGGTGTATTGTGATAGCGATCATAATGATGTTGACTGACTGCGCCATACGTGGCACAATATCACTGATGGACTACAATTATAGAGCGCCACTTGCACACAAACAAATATGCAGACCGGCGGCCGTGTGAGGAGGACTACGAGAGATGCCTCAAGTAGTTGCTTTGTTGGTGTTTTGTGCGCGCTTGTTGCTTTGCTGCTGGCGTGGCTCATAATAATACCTCAATGGCTTCTACACCTTCACTGACGGCACTCACTGTCATTTTTGCTTATCATCATCCGCCAGACACGACAACCAGTCATTTATTGTTGCTGTAATTGTCACGATAACCGCAACAACAACAGCCAAACGGCAACGTACAACTAAATAGCGTTAACTGGTGTCACTACATGTAACAACAACAAAAGCAAGTGGCGCGGTAAGAGTTAGTAAATATGGCTGAGCGTAGTGGCAGCTCAGTTAAATGAAGCCATGGCGGGCCACGATGGCGCGGCCGGCCACACCGTGCCACATACCACTGGTGTGTCTTTGAGCGGAATCACGCCCATTTATCAATTGCGACAAGGAGCGCGCCAGTGGCAGCACAAAGCCATTGCTGGTCGCGGCGTGCAGATGCAAAGTGAGGAGTGAAGAGCGAAAGCGGTTGAGGCTAATTGCAGTTTATGCAAAAAACATCGTTAATCAACTCATTGACAGTTTGTTATTTGTTAAACAAAGTTAATGGCGGTGTAGCACAGTGTCACACACACACACACTTCGTGCATCATAGCGTTGCTGGAGCTCTGGCACTTTAGGCGGCACGAGGGGTGGGTCACATCCGTTTTCAATTGCTCGCGCTTCTCGCGGCAAAACTAATTTTTCTTATTTCCCATTTTCCGGTTTTGTGCAATGTAGCTTCGTGGCGCTCTGCAAGCGTAATGCCAGCTGAACTAACGGTTATTTGAAATGCCATCATTGTACGCATCAACTGTGACAGCATTTCCAATATGACTATAAGCTCGGTACAAAACTTTTTTTTTGTAATAATGATGAGCGCATGCTAATTAGTGGCAGTTGGCAATGTTTTTCCTATTTTCTGCTCAACTAGGCGCTGTCAAAGCGTTATTAATGAGTTACTACTTTAGGCTCTTAGACCCACACAGTTAATATTTATTTATAATGGGTAGCTACATTAAATATCTGGGGCGGTAGTTGAGAAAATAGGAAATTGGCTTTTAAATGTTGGAGATTTAAACTATTTTAATATTCATAATTCGATGAGAATGATTTAGATACCTTCAGTAGGATTTGAAAGAAAAAAAAGTCGGATATATAAATGGCATGACGAGCGAAGTCAATTTAGGTCCGTCTGTCTATATACACGCAAACTAGTCCACTAATTATTGAAATCTTCTTCGTTTTTGGCATTACAACAGTGAATGGTCCGCGGTACATCCCAAGTTCAGACTGGTGGCTTTGCACTAAGTCTTTCCATTGGGTCCGTGGGCGCCCTCGCTACCGATCTACGCTCATGAGTCTCGATTCGAAGCATCATTTCGCTGGAGCATCATCCTTCCTGCGAACTACATGGCTTAACCAGCGCATTCGTTGTATTTTTATGCGCTTAACTATATCCATGCCACCGTATAGCTCATACAGTCTGTAGTTTCCTCTTCTGCGATATTCATCGCTCACGCAGACGGCTCCAAAAATTTGCGAAGAAGAGTTCTCTCGAATGCTCTAAGTGCTTTTTCATCTCCAGCCGTCATCGTCCATGTTTCTGCTACGTGTAATAAGGCGGGAATAATGAGGGATTTATGGAGCATAATTTTGTTCATCGAGAAAGAGATTTCCAATAACTTACCGAACCCAAAGCAGTAACTGTTGGCAAATCACATTCTGCCCATAATCTTCAGGTTTAGTTTATAGGTGAAGCGATATACAAATTCCTTATCTTTTTCAAATGTATAGTTGCCAACAGTGACGTAGTTCCCAAGGCGCGTGGTTTCTTTTTGTCTGGCCTGTAGGTGCTTTGTCTTGCTCTCCTTCTCCACAATACCAACCTCTTTCGCTGTGTTGACGGCTCATTGTTTGATATCGAATGACTCGGAGAGGTCCTTCCCGATTTTGATTATTTTGTTCACCGTATGAATTTCGTAGCGATATTAGTTAAATTAAGACAAGGCGTCGAATAGGCAGCTCCTAGTGCTGTCGAAAGCGGCTTTCAAATCGACAAAAAAGGTGATGGGAGTCGATCTGTAGGCTTTGACGTATTGTAAAATCTGACCCAATCAGTTTATTCTCAATGGAATTTAGTCTTTAAAACAATAATGACAAAAAACTTTATATGCAATATTTAGAAGGCTGATCCCGCGGTAATTAGCGCAGACTGCGGGAGCTCTCTTCTTGTGGATAAGGTTTGTCACCGACTTTAAACAGTTCGGCCGGTAATCCATTGACCTCTGAGACAGTTTTTGAAATACTGATCAAATATTTGGAAAAAGTCACTTTTTCTCTGAGAAGTTGCTCATTTGACGCAACATTCGATATCGGGTCACTATAACATATAACTACTATAAAAACTGATCGATTAAAACCAAGTTCCTGTATGGGGAACTTTTTTTTTTGACAAGATATCTTCTCGAAGTTATTTCGTCAGTTTTTAAGAGATCCGAATGAATTTAAAAAAGTAGGAGCCTTTTGATATTCTATTGATCATTTGTTGGAATCAGCCAGATCGAAGAACTATATCACATATCTCTCATACAACTGATTATTCAGATCTTTTAAACTTCACCTTAAAAATCGCTACCTCACAACTGGTTTGAAACCCATACTCTCTTAGGAAAAACTGTTCAGAAAAATCTGATTTATAGAAAATTTCGACCCACTCTAATGCATATAGTTCAATATTAGTAGATATGCACTACATGATTTTTCTGGTCCATCATTGTCAAAGCACTAAACTAGATTTTGTTATCTATTAATTTCATTAGATATGTTTATTTATCTGAAATTCAACATACTTTTTGTAAATTGTGTCACATATTTGTGCAGATATATTTTTATTGAGTCAAAGCGTTTTTCCGAGAGTTGCTCTGTGCCACAACATTCCTTTAACAACAATTTCACAATATTGTTATGTTGGAAAACCATAAAATCTAATTTACAAGTAATTGAACAAACAATTGTGACAGTGTGTACGAGCCGGTGTTGACACAGGCACCAAAACAAACACGACTCCAACCAAGTCCAAGACAAAAAGCAACATTCAACTGTTGTTCCACGAACCGGCGAAGTTACAGACAGGTGAGGAACAATGGAGTAGAAAAATGCAGTGGAAGCGGAGAGAAAGAATTACACACTCATGCGAATTTTCCAAGAGGAATTGCCAGCGAGCACAGGAAATGAAAAAGCAGGCTAGGAGTTGATGGACCTAGAGCAAAGTGATTGCAAAGGGGAATAGGGCGTTGTGCAGGTGACCAACAAATAGGTGTATAAGAAAACCCAAGCCTAGCGCAGGCCAAAAAGGCCAGAAAAGTAAGCATGCCTCAGAACTGGCCAGTTGAGGCACTGGTTGAACGGATAAGTTCCTTGTTTGCCTTGCACCAAGCTCACACACACACACATACACAAACACACTTGGGAAACCAAGAATTTTCGCCTTTGTTGTTATTGTGTGATATTTGTATAGCTTCTGTGGCAGGGTGTGCAATATTGTTGTGGCAGACCAATAGAAACACCTCAAGGAGCTGTGAAGAAAAACCAGAGCAGATAAATGAAAAATAAGGAAAATAGATGGCAACCCATAAAAGAAAATGTGAAGAACATACGGCGTTGAAGCAAAGTACTTATATAGTAGTGCGTGTGTGTGCGGTGGAAGTGAGTGAAAACTAAAAAAAAAAAATAAATAAAAAAAAAATTCTTGGAAAAAAAAGTGAGCGAAAAGCGCAGGAGTCAGCGCTGCAGCAGATGCTGAAGCGGAAGAGAAGCGCGTCAACCTGGAACATGCAATTTTATAAAAAGGATATTCGCAGCGCCCTGCGACGAAATGTTAGCCTGCGGTGAGGTAAAAAGGACAATTGCTTTACAACGCTAGAGTGAATAGCAATAAGCCAGGTAACAGGCACACGTTGCCGGTGGAAATGTCTGCGCGTCTGGCCATGCTGAAATACGCCAGATGCTGAAGACCAACCGGCCGAACGGACGAAAGGCTGTACGGTGAACCCCAGCGCCTGGGCCTGCGACGGGCCGTGTTGTGTTGTGCTTGGCTTTTGTGACTTACACGATGAATTTGCACTGCTGGCGGAATTGAATTGAATTGAATGAAAAGCTTACAATGTGAAATATGCAAACATTTGTTTTATGTGGCACCAACCAACGCCCGCACTAACGCGCCCCATAAGTTGGCCTACTGTGTAAACACAAACAACAACATTGGAATGTTATAATGACTTCGCAGCCATTGAGTGGCACTGCCGTGAGGCAGCACTCCCCTACGACTTCGTCAGCTGGCAGACGGCATCTGTTCCATCGGAGTACCGTTATGCGCCGCGTTGCTACGACTTCCGCAGACATTCTTGCGAAATTTTGAATAAATGCCGGTAGATGAGTGCTTTCGCTGTTGAAGTTCGGCATGTTGTCGGGGTGCCGCCATTCGGCCTTGGCAATAATAGCCGGCTGTCAAAAGGTAAACTTAATGTCATGCGGATATACAAATAAACGTTCGCACAATGAAATTTTCGAATTTCACATTTTGTAAGGAATTTCGCAATTACGTTAACGAAATTACGGATTTGTATGCTTTTTGCCCGGTGTATTTGCAAGCGCCGTCTCATAGCAATCAAAGCTGGAATGAATGGAGCTGATGTAGTGCATAGAAAATGTACTAAAAGGCCGTATGTAAAGTGGCAACTGGAGCTTCCGGTTTAGCGCCTATTTCATTTCGCTTTAGACACTTTAAAAAAGCGGAGTGAAACACTTATGCTTTTTTCTCTAAATAAAAATCATATCCTTAAATGTAAGCTTTCCGCCTCGGAAGAGTGCATCTAAGCAGAGTCCAGTTTTTCAGTATTAAGCTAAAAAAACAAAAACTTCACATTTAATGGGAAATGTTTATCATGATTCGAGAGAACATTCTTTGGCATTTATCTCATTCAAATGTTGACCGCGGCCACGTCTCAGATGGTCCACCCGTTGAGTCCAATTTTCGATAAATCGCTCGAGCATTTCTACTGATAACTGGCGTATGACACGCGTGATGTTTTGTTCCAAGGCCCGAATCGAAGCGGGACTGTCCGCATTGACTTTAGACTTTACAGATCCCCACAGAAAAAAGACTATATCCCCATCACTGAACAAAACTTGGCCTAAAACGTCAAATTATCTTCATCAAAGTGTTTTCAAGAGGCCATGGATTGTGAATGAGTGGGAAGTCGGCGCTTTTGAGTTCCCGCACTAACTCTATTTTGTACGCTTTCAATTTAAGATCTCGGATGTAAAACGCGTCAAGTCGTTCCATACGTCACTCCGTTGACTGCGAACGGCGCCGAATTGACTCTCTACGGTCTTCGTGTACACTCTCGCTACGGCATCTATATTTTCTTTATTGCGGGCTGGACGTGGTCTGATTAGGTCGAAATTATCCAATAAAATGCTGGGTCTTTCATGATGGATGATGGTGTTGCGAATAGTAAACTTAAAGAACGTGAATTTTCGTAATAAAGTTGAACGATTTGTGAACGGTGTTCAGACGTAAGTCACTCCATAGTGAAATGCCAAACAATGCTGAACAAAAATAACATAACAGCTTTTCACGACTCACTTGTGATCTGTCAAAAAAGGATATTGAAAAAAGCGACTTCTACTTGGATCACCCATTGTAACCCTCTCTAACACAAATATTTTTTTGTTATACGAACCACCTTTAGGTGAAGAAAACTAGTATAAACTAGAGATTTTCCTCTTCAGGAACTTCAGGTCTCCTAAGCACAATTTTCTCAGTGTAGATTCACCTAACCTCAAAATCGATAGCATTGCCATTGGTAATGAAATTGTGAAATTGCTCAACATAAAAACGAATTGAAATTAAACGATCTGTAAATACGGCTATTATACGAAAACTCGGAAGGGATTTTTTGCTACTTTGCACCGAACGAAGAACAACTGTTACACCGAATGCAAGTGTAATGAGAAAGTGTGTGAAAAAAGTAATTTGTATTGTTCCTACCTACCAACGAGGGAGACGAGGGCGGGTGCAACAGCCGGAGTGCGCTAAAAAGCAATGAACTCGGTTTGGCGCGCAGCTAATAGCAGCGCCACCTACCTAGAAAAGCAAGCAAAAAAGTTGCCAATTGATAAATTGAATTAAATTTTTTATAAGCAACAATGGCAAGCAATTCTAGCGGGAGTAGGGAATAGCTCTCACAACACTAACGGCATTGTAGTAGGTGATGGTGGTAACTTTGTGCCGAACAATGGCTGCCAATAATGTTATTTAGTTAACTGTAAAAGCATTCACGCTGGCGAAGTGCTAACGCTGAGGAGTGTGGTGGCATGGGTGAATATTTACAAATGATTCCACTTACACAGCCACTTTAGAATTACCGTTCTTTCACCCGCTCCTGTTTTTAGCACTTTACTACTCAAACACTTTTCCATAGTTTTTGTTTCCACGTGCAAATGACTCTTAACCTTTACGGCTGCCGCTTCATCATTCGACTTTTGGCTTTGTTTTCGAGCTTTGTTATTTGTTTTTGCATTTTTATGCTCTCACAGCATGTTGCAACAGAGTTTTGGGCAAATAGGCGTGTGTTAGAAGGTGAGCGGCACACTTAGTCGGTTTTAAGAGTAAGTGCGGAGTTTTTTTCAGTAACTAAAATTAATATTTAACTCTAAATGTTGTTTGGCTTTGAAATGTTGTCTCTTTTTGCGTTTATTTACTGCAGACTGTGGCATTTATGGTCCGTTAATTGCGAGAGCTCGTGCTAGTTTCGTACGGCCGAGTGCTAATAGACAAAGTAATTATCGATATACTTTTTGTAGTGGTTTCTACAACTATTTATAACGGTAATTTCATACAAATGTGTTGATCCAAAGATAACAACATGCAAACTCTATAGGTGAGTGAGAGAGAGAGAGCGAGAAAGAGTGATACAGTAGCAAAAAACCCTGAGAGCAGCAGTGTGTATGTGTGAGTTCATTCCAGTTTCGTAATATTTGTTTAGAAAGTTTAAGAAATGCCGCAAAAATTTTTGGGTGTTGGAAAAGTTTAGTGTTGCTGTATGTTTTGAAAGTTTTTCTGTCGGATGCAACAATGTGGGCGTTGCTGCGCATGCATTGTTTGTGTGGTATATTGAGTAACAATTAGGTATGTGTATGTAAATTGGGT
Source organism: Bactrocera neohumeralis (assembly GCF_024586455.1). Taxonomy (NCBI): domain Eukaryota; kingdom Metazoa; phylum Arthropoda; class Insecta; order Diptera; family Tephritidae; genus Bactrocera; species Bactrocera neohumeralis. Next base: position 88,351,575 of record NC_065921.1, on the reverse strand, counting down.
TGGTCATAGCCGGTTCGATGATCTAACGTATAAATAACAACAAATTTCAGCATCATAAAAAGTTTTATCGATTTATTTTATGGTTAAGAAATGGGCTGCGAGCAAAATACTTATACAGTTTAGTGTCTGCGAAAACCAGGTGGTGGATTCTGGGTAACTTAGCTAACCGAAACTTAATAAATGGATATTAGTAGAGGAAGTGAATGTGATATGGACAAAAGGAGGAAAACAAAGGTATTACATATATGTATAGGTGATATAAAAATTGCTGCTTTAAATAAATTCTCAGTTAAGACCTTTACACTTTAGCATGCGTTTGAACCAATTTAAGAAGCATTTTTGTCATTCTGATGGAGGTATCTCTAAAATAAGTGTTCTGAAAGATTCAACTGCCACTTCAGCTGTCGAAAAACATTGTCCTCTTGCTTAATTTTCTTGCACGGGAATAAAAGGAAGCCACTCGGTGCTGAATCAGAATTATACGGTAATGACTCAAAAAGTCCATAATTTGATTGGTTATAAATGTAGTTGTTTCAGTCGATGTGTGAGAGTTAGTATTGTCGTGGTGAAGAGTGATCGATAAAAACTGGTCTTTGATGGAGCTCTATGGTCAAAATTGAATTAATAACGGCGCGGTAATGTTCGCGATTCAATTCCATTTTTGGCCGAGATGAATATTTTAAGTCACTGTAAACAACACAAACATCGCTCGTATGTTAAGACGTTCTGAATGTGCATACCATCAAAAAATATCAAACTTTGCGATAAAGCTGGGGGCTGTCAGATGCAACACTAGGGTTGCCAACTCCCGAAAGATAAAACTCAAACTACGTATAGAAAATTAAAACTAAATATCTATTAGGTCCTTTTAATGTTCTATATATTCCGTTATATCCAACGCAGAATAACTCTTGCCAACAGGTGCTACTTTTGACTGAGTAGGCAATTGAGAAGTAAAGTTCTCTCTCGACGAACAAAAACCAAACTCTATGAGTCACTCATTATTCCCGTCCTACTATATGGTGCAGAGGCTTGGAAGATGATAACAGCTGATGAGTCGGCCTTAGGACTGTTCGAGAGAAAGGTTTTGCGAATTCAAAGACAGCGGCTATGCTGGCTAGGACATGTTGTCCGAATGGACGAAAACGCTCCAACTCTGAAAGTATTCGACACAGTCCTCGCCGGAAGAAGTAGAGGAAGAGGAAGACCTTCACTCCGTTGGAAGGACCCGGTGGAGAAGGACCTGGCTTCGCTTGGAATTTCCAAGAAACGACTGGCGCGCTGTTGTTAACTCGGCCATAATCGCGTAAGCGGTTTCTACGCCAGTAAAGAAGAAGAATATTCCATCATATTCAATTGAAACCCATAATATAATAATTTCTCAACGCTCTAAAGTCTTGATGCTATACATATTTTCTACGGATTTTTCCACTTACAATGACAAAGTTACACACTGTAATGGATCTAGCTTACAGGGTTATTAGGGCTTACTGTCTTTCTCGCTCAGTTGCGACTCCTCAGCCAGCGACTTTCTGCTCACTGTCAAGATATAACGAAAATTGTTTACAACACTGTAGTTTCGAAAAAGTAGCAAGACCGCGGCAATTTTCAACCAATATCTTGATAACCTCAAACTTCAATTTGCTTACCTCACGAAATTCTCGTCTCTTCAAATAACTCCCACACACGCGATTTCAAGCTATAAAACTGAATAGTGATTAAAAATATCACTTAAGCCATATCCGCTTGACTTTAATAAACAGCTCAAATTGGCGGCGTACTTACTTATGTATCCATATACCGGCCGCATAAGCCCAAACCCATGGATGGATGCGAGGCCATGACCGGCGCAATTTAAACTTTCTCACTGCCAGCATAACGAATTGACATTTGGTAGACACGGCGCACGCACACTTTCGGACGAAAAAGACATGCCGGCCATAATAAACTGCGAAATAAGGCACTCAAAATGCTGGAGTTACTGGATTGCTTGGACAGCCGATCAAAGCACTCACTTACATACGCGTATGCTGGCGGCAGTGGTGTGGACTTTGGCACAGCGACACAATTGCAATCAAACTCCCTAAGAGCCAAATAAGCTGTAAGTTTCCCATATTGCTTGCCAAGTCTCACATACCTACATGCATGCACACACACACACATAGATATGCATATGAAACGCAAGCTATTGCAGCCGTTGTGCGGTAAACACCATTTATCTGCTGAAATTGAATCAAGTTGATCCTTGAACTTAAACGCACACACACACACACAAGCGCTGCTGGCAACTCCCGGCTCGGTGACAAACTTTAAATTGCCAAAATGAGCGCGCGTGTTGACGTGCAATAGCCGACAGCTGCCAGCCACCAGCCACCGAGCTACCAGCTGACATTAGATGCTGCTTGCAAGCGTTCATTCCTTCAAGGGACGCCAGCGGCTGCTCACACACACACACACACAGGCACAGCGCTGGCAGTTTGTTTGGCGCGCATTTCTCGTGTGACGTCGCATATTTCCAGTGGCAGCTTCAGTTGACGGCAGTGGCTAACTGCAAAAGCACAAACAAACAGCCCCTTCCAAACTGTCGCCCGCCTCACGCCACATGTCCCACATCTCGTGCCTCGCCCGCCCTGTCACTCGACTTCCAAATGCAGCTTAATGTTCGGAGTAATTCATGCATTCATTACTGGGGACCAGCTTAATGTGCGGTGAAACAATAATACAACAACAGCAACTACATTGCTGATTTCCCGCCACCAGTCGGCAATGGCCAGTGCAATCATTGTGCGGGCAATGTTGCACATCTCGAGTAATGTGTGGAGCAGTGAGTACATCACATGACTGGCTCTTGCTTCTGCAGCCAAACCCTGGCGCAGGCTAGTGCTGGGTCTGTGGCACCGAGGACATTCATTATGTTGACCACGACTGCATGTACGTGACATTTTGTTAACTACCGTTAGGTGACATTGGTCCTTTCCTCTCACACACATACACACGTGCGCTCCTGCATCCAGCGAAATCGTGCGCCCTTATGATACAAATATTGCTGGTTCCAAAAATCAGGAAAAATTCATACTCATTTGTGAGCGACATTCGCTTGTCGCAAGCAATCATTGCCCAGCAGCAGGGCGCCCGCTGTTGTTAGCTTGTAGCAAGAATACGTTCAGCGGCGCCTCGAGCTTGCTGCTTTCGTTGTTGCTGGTGGCAGTCGGAGATGAATGGCAGTGTTGCAGTTGTATTAGCTACGAGTTTGGAAATGGGACAGTGCCAAAAAAGAAATTTATGCAGAAACTTAGAACTCCAAAAAATACTCGTTTTCGTATGTAGGAAAAGGTAAAGTGGCTCCGCTCCAGTTTTTAGCAGAGGCAAGACAAATACTTCGATGCTGTTGTCCACAGTCTTCTAACAGAAATAGCTTTAAGCTTCTTCATAATCAGTCTTTCTTGGGTGCCTGGTCATAGCGGAATCGCAGGCAACTGAAAAACCAACGAGCTAGCCAGAGGTACCCTTGCCTCGCTCATATTGGAATGGGACCGTGTTAGATCTCGATTGGTATCTTGTGTTCTAGCTCTGAACCAATGGTGCTCGCGTTTGCTTAACATGATCCGAGCCGTTTTTGTGCGACTGCTTGAGCCTTTTGAACACTGGATTTCTGCTGAACTACTTGCCCTCAGTTTAAGTCATCTTGCCGCAACGGTAGGGCTGTCCATTAGGCATTCATACGGTAAGGCTAAAATTTTGACAGACGCATGTGTGTCCAGGCACTGAGGTTGAAACATCTCGGCCGGAGCCATAGCAAAAGCTGATAGTAGTTGACTCAAAAAATGTATGGTAATCTCATAGCGCTCTATCGATCTAACTAAAAAGGTCTTATGATCTACTTTATAAGACTTTGAGTTCACAAATGAGACCCGTGATAGGATCGACTTCCTAACCTAACCTAATTTAACCTTCCAACGCTTACGGGAAAGTGGGTTTCAAATAGAGGGAAAGAATGTCGATGAAAAGCGATCCTTTCGAATTTCTCGCTTTTCCACGAGGTTTCCTGAAAATATTTTAGAGTCATTCTGTATGCAAAGGACTCTAAACAGTTGTAATGTCCACAAGAACCTGTTACCACCACATCATTTTACGCAAATTGAGAAAACCCAGACACCAAACCACTCTTTAGTTTTTGTGGTTATGTTGTGGTAGAAAACATTCTCCAAATAATTTGAGTAATCCGAGTCCGTTCTGTGCCGTCCGTTTTGTTTCCATAAAACCGACTGTTACGGGAATGTACTCCCAATTTTTTCTCACTGACCTCACCCAAAGTCAATGATTAAGTCTTCATTGCCGAATCCACAAGTTAACATGTGTATGTATGTATGCTCGCTTCTGTGGCATAGACATCAGCTCTCTAATTCTCAAACAACAATGTCAAAGCTATCGATATCCACAAAGCCATAAACACCGACATCAGCACTCAGACACGGCGGTGCTGTCAATACTGCCAATGAGGCGGCTGGGTGGACGTTAGCAGGCGTCGGAATAGTAATGAAAGAAACGGCTGTGAGAAATCACGTTGCACATAAACCATTAGAAACCTGCCACGCCGGCGGGTGCAGGCGAAACTTTCGATTCTCCAAACGAAGTTTGCGCTAACAACATACGGGCTAACACACACGCACACTTGTGCTGGACGAAAATCATAAATGAACTTGTATAATTTTAAATCGAAGTAACTTGCTTGATGGCTGCCTAATCCCGGTCGCAGTCCATTACTTTACCTTGCCACTGCGCAATTTCCTGCTTAGTGGCACACATAACTGCCACATAATATTGCCACAGTCGCTGCTGCTACACATGCAGTTGCATGTGCCACTCCCGGCTACGTGTCGCGCATAATGATTCCAATTGCCATTTTTGGTTATGTCCTCACGGTCCTCACGGTCGTCGCCAACGTTCGCATATCCTCACCCCAGTCTGCTTAGCGTCTAACTACCTCTAAGTGCGAGTAGTTGCTGGTGTTGCTGTTGTCGTTTGGCGCTGTCCTCGTGTGAATGACACGTCGCTGCTGCACATACTACGGTGCAATAAAGATGAATGGTTGCATGCCTCATGCAGCAACTTTATACACATTATGCGAGCACCTCTGCACACATGCGGATGTGTATGTGTGTGTGTGCACACATGAATATATAGTGTGCCCATATGAGTTGACGCAGTCATGCTTGTGCAACTTTGTTGTTGCTTGGCGTTTGTGTGGCATGTGTGCGGTGTTGGCAGCATTGATAAATGTTTGCAATCGGTGGCCGGCGTTGACTGGTCTCCGACTGGGCCATGTCTCGCCTGTGGCAAGCACTGCATGCGATTCTGATTTGACGTCTGTACGTGCCACACTCATTATGTGTCGTTGCAAGGGAAGCTCATTTTATATGTTTTTTATTGGAATTGGTGCCAAAGGCGGGTGAGCGGTGAGGAGATTGGAAATTTTCGGTTAATTAAAGCTGTTTAGAATTGAAAATTTGACCCCAATTTCGAACTGTTTGTTTTTGTACTAAGGAAAGACGACTTCGGCTCGAAATTTTTGAAAGATTTTTTAAGATTTTCCAACAACCGAAAGTTTGAGATCCATGTAATGTACTAAAATCGGAATTTCGGACTTACTCTGACGTGTTAGATCGGCAGGTCAAACAGAATCCAAACCGTAAATTTCTACTTCCGACCTCGGTTCCAAGTAGTTCAAACTTTGAAATAACAGAAGAATACTACTTTTACTGGGGTTTTCACTCGAGAAGAGAATAGATGGGTTTCAGATATCACCTCAGGTTAGGTTAGGTAAGGTCATAGGGTTGATCCAAAATCGACGGATTCCACTTGGATAGCCCATAAACTCGTAAAGGTTGGATCTCCAGATCCTCATCGATCCACGAAGCGTTTACCCCAAAAACACAAAAGGCTGTCTACCGAGTTATTTCAACCTCAGTCTGGTAAAAGCTGGGGAATAAAAAAGGAAGTGACGAGATAATTCCACCTCGGCTTCCTCCAAACAAAGAGTGTCCGAAAAAGTATTTAGTGGAATCGCGTGTAAATCTATTGGACATCTAGGGTTCCCACGGTATCGATAGTGAGGTCGCAGAGTCCGCGAAAAGCGCAGCTATCCTATAGGATGACTAGTTCACCGGGACCTAGGAACTGAACTTCATATGCCATCGCAAGGAACAAAATTGGTCTAAGAGTGGCTTATTGACCTACCAGTTTAACCTAACTTATATCTATGGAACAGTGTAAAGTCAACAACCCTAAAATAACAAGTGGTTCGGTTGACCTCTCTCGGCCAGAAGGATCTCGTAGTTGCAGAAGTTCTGGTCGCTGAACGTCGTCTGCTGAGCGCACTGAAGTTTCAAAGGTTCAATGCTCAAACGCAAACAGACAACGACGAACCGAACGGATGAAGTTAAAGAAAGAGCGCCCTCCTAGGCCAGCTCATCGGCTTTGCAGTTTCTAGCGATTACGTTGTGACCGGCCATATGAGTATAATATGGAAAGAGCTTGAAGCTATTGCTAATGAGGTCATCAACACCTTGACTTCTTTTCAGCGAACAGTCTGCGAACTCAAAGCCAGTATAGCTGCTTGGCTGTCGGAGTAAATACACAATGAAAAAAATGACCAAATGGAAAGCTACTCTGCGATTATTGAATAGAGCGATCCACTTCTATGCATGACTTCCTAGCTTATGTTTTCATTTGGAATGGCTTTTGGAAGCAGGTATATGGGTGCACTCGCCTCAGCGGGCAAAACCGACGAACGCTCTGAACCAGTGCCATAAATTTTGTAGGAGTACAAAGTCGTTAAAACAACAAATAATAACTTAAGTCGTGGCGGCAGCGATATGACCAAAGGACTTACGGCCAACGAAGATGACTTAACTAAAACAATGCCATAACAACAATGAAAACACAAACAATGACGCTGATGCGCGGACAATGCGGCATTTCAACTAATCACTGACATAATGAAGCCGGCTAAATAAGGATCAACGGCGTTGGCAGCAGCCTGACAGATGGACGCGAAGCCAAAGCGACCGAACGCGGCGAGCGGTGCGCATTGTGGGTATTGAATTTGCGCTTCCTTGATTGTTGATGCCCGACACGGGCGACTAAACAACACAAATGTATATGTGTGTGTGCGGTCAATGTCTACTTACAAATGTACGCCTTGCCGCATGTGTGCTTAAAGCTTTGTAGGTATACACATT